>NC_056744.1:24251018-24365354 GCF_019279795.1 Protopterus annectens | reverse complement strand
TAAAAGTACTCTACTGCTGGCATTTCATTTCTTACCTGTTTTCATAATTGTTCCTTCTTTTGTTATACAGTTTATTAATACAGGAGTTCCAACAGATAGGTTTATGCTAAATTTACCATTATATTTATGGTGGCCGGGTACTGACTTTTCTATGCAGCCATTTAGGTGCTGGTAAAAGTCAGAGGTAAATATAGCAGTCTTCTAAATCGGGTCCATTTGCAGGGGATTGTTGGGAATTTTACATAGGTCTTCTACAGGCTGAAGTAGGTTTGCCTTGGTGAAGTCCCTAAAGATGGTATCATTTTATGATGGGGTGGTACCACTATGCATGACAGAGGAAATAACAGTCTTGTGGTCAGGTTTTAACAGAAATGAGGATATGTGGGGTGGGGTACTGGCAGGATCTAAGTTGTTAAGGATCAGCTCAAGGATATTAGAGACGCTAGTGGGCAGTTTTGCAATTTGCTCTAGAGCATTGGCATTAACAAAGTCTAGGAGGTCAAGTTATCAATGAAAATAACCCAGTTAAGTTAAATAAATAAAAATAAATAATTTGGGCAGAGACTATTGTGTGTATTTACTAGGAATAGTGTTAGCAGAAATATTTTTAGAAAAATAAAGCAAGAATTTCTGTATGTATATTATTTACAATACTTAGTTAGCTCACTAGGAATATATTAAGTTGACCAGTAGTAGGTTCTCGTGTATGTCAGAATGTATGTTTCTAGATATTTCTGATGCTTGGAGACTGGGTTATAAATATTAACCAATAGCTCTAAAGCATATGTCATCAGCCCCCCCTTTTCCCATTTTCTACATGGGGTCGGGGAATCGTGTTAACTGCCGCCATCTCTCTCAATTCGCTGCCACACTCCTGTCTTCTTCGACACTCATGCCTGACTGTTACAGATCTTCTTTCACACAATCCATCCACTCTTTGCTGGACATCCTTGTTTCCTCTTACCTTCTTCCTGTGTGTCCCAAATCTTCCTCACCAGATTGTCTTCTGCATTTCTGCACATCTCCAAACCACCGTAATCTGTTCTCTTTGATCTTTTCTGCAAATTGAGCTACTTTGGCTTCTGCTCTTATGTCCTTATTTCTGCATCTGTCCTACAGAGTGCATCCTACTACCCTTCTCAGGCACTTCATTTCCATCACCTCTAGCTTCTTCATCTGCTCTGCCTTTACTGTCCAGGTTTCTGTACCATACAGTAGAACTGGTCACACCACTGTCTTGCACACCTTACTTTTCAGCTTCTTTGGCATTCTTCTGTCATAGACTACATCTGACACTCTATGCCAGTTGGCTGCAGCCCCTCTGATTCTAGCTTTGACCTCTTCATTCAGACTTCCCATCTCGTCAACCATCCCTCCCAGGTACTTCAAACTATTTACCTGTTCCACTATCTTCCCTTCTATCTTAATTCTCAGTTTCTTCTGATTTCCCCAGTTTGCTGCCATTACCACTGTCTTATCTGTGCTTAATTTCATCCCATGTGCCTTCAGTTTTGCATTCCATCACTCTATACTTTGCTGGAGTTCTTGCTCAGAGTCTACCTGTAATGCCAGATCGTCTGCATACAGTAACTTTGTTGATCTGTCACCTCCAACCTGTTTGCTAATGTAGTCCATCACCAGTATGAACTGCAGTGGGTTGAG
Organism: Protopterus annectens; assembly: GCF_019279795.1. Classification (NCBI taxonomy): domain Eukaryota; kingdom Metazoa; phylum Chordata; order Ceratodontiformes; family Protopteridae; genus Protopterus; species Protopterus annectens. Next base: position 24,363,692 of record NC_056744.1, on the reverse strand, counting down.
AGGTGAGCCCCCTGATGTACACCCACTCCCACTGGAAACCCCTCCGTGAAGCCGAAAACTGTTCATACTTAAGTCATTGGGTCCTTGTACATAGCCTGTACTAATTCTACCAATGTTTCTGGGACTTCGAATCACCACAGTACTGCCCAGATCAGCCTTCTCGGGACCTTGTCATATACTTTCTCCAAGTCTAGGAATGCCCAGTTGGACTCTTTCCTCATCTCTAGCTTCTTTTCAACTATCTGTCTCTCTGCAAACATTGGGTCAGTTGTGCTGCATCCTGATCTGTATCCAAACTGCTCGTCTCCCATCTTACATTATACTACTCTGCATATCCATTTATTAATCACCCTCTATAGAACTTTCATGCAATGTGATAGGAGTTTGATTCCTCTTTACTGCCCACAGTTGTGGATGTCCCCTTTGTTCTTACTCTAAAGCAATGTCCTTCATTTAAGTCCCATAAGTACTTCTTTTGTTGTTTTCTAAACTTACTGTAGCCTGTTTCTCCCATGTGATCCTTGGGAAGATTTTATAGAAGTTTTTTTTTTTCAACTGTTAATTTTTTTATAGAACACGACCTATGCAATGTCGTAATGTCACCAGTGTTGTCATGGAGGTCATAGGGGGTTGTTTTTTATTAATACTTTACTGGAGAGACAGAGAGAGAGAGAGAGAGAGAGAGAAAGAGAGAGAGAGAGAGAGAGAGAAGGGCAATATCTACAGCTGATCAGCTTGAATACAAAACCAGAGAGTAGAAGTTAGCTGTTACTGGGAGCCAAGTGGCATTTTTCAGAGTAGTGGAATTGTATTCTTGTCATAGTGTTGTGTTAGGTTGATGAAGTGGCATGTTTTATAGAATTTTTTTTAACATTTTTTGTGTTATATGCTGAGTTTAAGGCAGTGAAGGAGACACTGTACTGTAACCTGGGGAAGAGTATACTTTTAACTGATGAAAAACAATCTCTCATGTATTCAGTGTGTTGAGAGAAGTGAAGAGAGGAATCAAGGAGACACAGGTAGAGGTAGGATTACAGGTGGGATATCTTATTCATACTGAAGTCAGATATGTTGGTAATATTGTTGTCCTTAATCTTATCAGGTGTGCTGAATTGTATTATGGCAGCTTTGATAGTGTTCAAGTGAAGCTTGTAGTAAAGCATTTACAGGCTGAAATGCAGTCTCTTTGCAGTTTTACTTCTACTTCTTTTAGAGTAGAGGGCAAAAGATGGAGCTTGAAATTATCAACATGAAGAACTAGAGTGTTAAGGGTGACTGGATGGTAACATTGTCAATAGAGACAGAGAAAACTACAGGCCCCAGTACAGACCCACAGGGAACTCCTGAGGTGATTGTTGTGGTAGATAACAGCTGATCACTGTTTATAGGTTCATAGGTTGGTACTAGGCTATTGGCCCTAGGGCCTATACAAGCCTAGCCATAACAATTCCCTGCCTATTTCTTCCCACACTATTTACTTCCCTGGACCCCTGTCTAGCAGGGTGACTGAAGTGATGCCCGGGGTGAATTTCCTTTCTCCCATCCAATCATCAAGATTCCTTTTGAAGAGGGCCAAAGAGGTGCTCTGTTTGACATGTATGGGCAATCGATTCCAGAGTCCGGGGAGTCTCTGGGTCAGGAACCTATCCCTCCAGCATGTTTTGTTTATTGTGATGACAAGGTTTAGATCCCTGGAGCGTGTGGCTCTGAGGGATTGGGATTTCTTTAAGTGTAGCATGTCCAACAGTTCTGGGTTTGACATGGCCTTGTATGTTAAGCAGAGATCACCTCGGAGTAGACGACATGTGACAGAGTATAGCTGGAGTTTTTTAAGGTGGTCAGCATAGGGCATCTGCTTTAGGCCTGTGATTCTTTTAGTGATGTATTTCTGTGGCCTTTCCAGTTTTTGCAGATGTCTTGAGAGGTACATACCAAATGGGGCGCTGTATTCTATAATGGGTCTGATGAGGGATGAGTACAGTGGGACAATGACCTCCTTTTTTCTGGATGAAAAGCCCTTAGTGATGAGGTGTGCCACATAGAAGGATTTCTTGACTGTTGTGGTGATGTGGTTATTGAAGGTGAGACCACTGTCCACTTGTGTCCCTAAGTCCCTTATCACACTTTCGGTGTTTAGTGTACTGCCACCTATGTGGTAATTCATGGGTACATGTTTTTTCCCAAAGGGGATAACTATACATTTCTTGGCATTGAGCTTGAGCCCATGGCTCTGGCACCAAGCATCTGTTTCTGTAAGGCTCTTTTGTAGAGTATCCACATCATTTGGGGATTCAATAATGGCTCCCAGTTTGCAGTCATATGCGAACTTTGTTAGCCAGAGTCCCTTAGTGTTGGCCTGTACTTCAGAGAAGTAGATGCCAAACAAGAGAGGTCTCAGGACTAAACCCTGAGGTACTCCACTTGTCACTTGTCTGGAGCTGGATTTGGAGTCAGCTGCTTTTATAGTGTGGGTTCTCTCAGTAAGCCAGTTGGCAACCCATCGAGTGACGTAGGGATTAATGCCCAGCTTAGTAAGTTTATCTATGATTCTAGAGTGGGGGATGGTGTCAAAGGCCTTGGCAAGGTCCAGATAGGCTGTGTGGACTGCTTTACCCTCATCCACGGCTCTGGAGACTGATTTGAAGAAGTCAATCAGGTTCAGAAGACAAGACCGTCCCTCCACAAACCCAAACTGGGTGGGGTCCAGTGTTTGAAGGTTGCCAATGTCTTTGTTTATAAGTTCCATGATAATACATTCCATGGCCTTGCAGATCAGGCTCGTCAGACTGGTGGGGCGGTAGTTCCTGGGATCCAAGGTGGATCCCCCCTTGTGGAGTGGGATAACTGTAGCTGTGCGCCACTCAGTGGGCACGAAGCCTGAGGTGAGGGTATGATTAAACATGACACTTAGGTGAGGTGCCAGTTCATTTTGTAGTTCATGTAGTACACAGCCCGGGATGTCATCTGGTCCCATGGATGCTGTATTCTTAGCTTTGGAGAGTGCGTTTTTTACCTGTGTGGCCGTTATTACTGGAATTTGGCAATCTTCCGGTATTGAGATGGGCCATTTAGGGGGTGAGAGAGGGGTGAAGTTGGCACTGAATCGATCTGCCAGGATATTAGCAATATCCCTGGTATCAGTATATTTAACGCCATTCTGTTGTAGCTCAGAGCAGATATGAGCATTGCCATTTAGATTCTTGACATAGTTATAGAATGCCTTGTTGTTGTCTTTGGAATCTTTGGCAATTTTATTTTCGTAACTAGCTTTGGGGGATTTTATGAGGGATCTCAGCTTCTTACCGAGGCTGGTAAGGGAGGTTTTTGCATCCTGGGATTTTCCTCATTTCTGCAACAGTTTCTTCCTTTTGTTGTAAAGTTTGTTTACGGCAGGGAACCACCAGATTGGCTTCCTTTTTTTGGAGGAGAGCATCTTGGTTCTATATGCGATGGCACAATTCATGCATGAGTGGATGTGGTCGTACAGTGCCTTAGTGTAGGACTCAGCAGTCGAACTTTCAGTTCCTGTCTGCATGGGCGTCATGAAGTTTGTAACTTCTGACTTGAGTAGCATGAAGTAGGCTTTGAAGAAGTTTTTTATGGAGGTTTGCTTACTGGGGGTTGGGGGTGGGATATGGATGTTAAGGGTGATTAGCTTATGGCCTGACCTGACCAGCGAGGGGGGGGTGACCATAGGTGTGGAGCATCGATTTCCCATGTTGGTAATGACCAGGTCTAGGATATTGGAGCCCCTGGTGGGACTATGGATTAGTTGATCCACGGCATTGGAATTTATGAATTCCAAGAACCGTTGGGCAAAGGTGTTGGTACACGAGTAGTTCATAGGTAGGTAGGTACTAGGCTATCGGCCCAAGGGCCTATGCAAGCCTAGCCGAAAAGGTTCCCTGGCTTACGCCACCCAAGTAAGTTATTTTCCTATGCCACTGACGAGCAGAGACACAGAAGTGATCCCCGGGGTGTATTTCCTATTTCCCTTCCACTCATCAAGATTTTTCTTGAAGAGTGCTAATGAAGAACTTTGCTTGACATAGATGGGTAGCCTGTTCCAGAATATGAGAAGTCTCTGGGATAGAAATCTATCCCTCCAGCATGTCCTGTTTATTGTGGTAACAAGGTTTAGGTCCCTAGAGCGTGTAGCTCAGAGGGATTGGGATTTCTTTAGGTGCAGCATGTCCAACAGCTCTGGGTTTGACATAGCTTTATATGTTAGGCAGAAATCACCTCTGAGTAGGCGATATGCTACGGAGTAAAGCTGGAGTTTTTTGAGGCGGTCAGTGTAGGGCATTTGTTTGAGTCCAGCAATCCTCTTTGTGAGGTACTTCTGTGGCCTTTCCAGGTGCTGCAGATGTCTTGTGAGGTACATTCCAAAAGGGGCGTTATACTCTATAGTGGGTCTAATGAGTGATGAGTAGAGGGTAACGATGACCTCTTTTTTCCTGGACGAGAGCCCTTTTATGATGAGGTGTGCCACGTAGAAGGACTTCCTGACTAGTGTGGCGATGTGACTATCAAAGGAGAGACTACTGTCCACCTGGGTCCCAAGGTCTCTTATCAAGCATTCGGTGTTAAGTAGATTGCTGCCTATGTGATAGTTCATGGGTACAGAGTTTTTACCAAAGGGGATGACACTGCACTTTTTGGCATTGAGCTTGAGGCCATGGCTCTGACACCAGGCATCTGTCTCAGAGAGGCCCTTCTGTAGGATGTTCAGATCATTTGGGGACTTGACTATGGCTCCTAGTTTGCAGTCATCTGTGAACTTCATTAGCCAGAGGCCTTCTGTGTTAGCCTGTACTTCAGAGAAGTAGATACCAAACAGGAGTGGTCCCAGGACGGAACCCTGTGGTACTCCACTTGTCACTGGTTTGAGGTCAGATTTGGAGTCTGCAACTTTTACAGTGTGGGTTCTGTCAGTGAGCCAGTTGGCAACCCATCTTGTGACATAGGGATTTATGCCTAGTTTATTGAGTTTAGCTATACTTCTAGAATGGGGGATGGTGTCAAAAGCCTTGGTGAGGTCAAGGTAGGCTGTGTGAACCACTTTACCCTCAGTTTTCCCAGTTAATGGTAGGGTAGTTGATATCACCCAGTATTAGGGTGTTTGGTTGTATATTAATATTTTCCAGTATGTTTAGAAAGGTGTAGTGAGAATCTTGGGGCATGGTGGGGGATCTGTAGCAAACTACAATTTGGATTGCAGTCTTACCTAGTGTTAGTTGTACCTGGAGAATTTCAGACGCATTGTGTTGGGCAACTAACCTGGTGGTGTGAATATCCTTGGTGAATACGGACACTCCTCCTCTTTTAGTGTTTCGATCCTGGTTTGGTGGCCGAAAAGTGTGGTAAGAGTTTTAGCCTGGTATTGCAGGGGTGCTCTCTGGAGCCTTGAGCCAGGTCTCAGTTACAGCACCGATATCGATGTTCCCCATTTTAGGAGTGCCTCAAGAGAGCACATTTTGAGGTTTAGACTTCTAGCATTGAGTAGCATTACCTTCAGATTTTGCATACTTGTACCTGTTACGGTGGTGGACTTGTCCTTTGAACTTTGCCTAAAAAAGGCACTATAGGGGTGACAAGAGCCTTAGCCAGTAACCTGAATCCCAGGGGTAACAGGTGCAGACCATATCTGGCAAAGCATCGTGGTCTGTCTATCATGTCGTCCCAGGCAGACAGATACTGGATCCCCTTTGAATGACACCAGAACCTTAGCCAATTGTTGAAGTCAGTCATTTTGTCCTTATATTGTGGTATCATTCTGGGCGAAGGCAGGATGCTACTCAGGGCTAGGATCATACCTGCCTGGGCCACATGATCCGAGAGCTCTTCCATGTCTCTTTTCATGTAGTCCAGGGAGGTACGTCTCAAGTCATTCACTCCAACATGGACAATGACAGAGTCATATTTGTACTTGTTGTGGAGTGACTTGAGTGCATGAGTTATGTGGTGGATCCTGGCACCCGACAGGCAGCTCACTGTAATTTTCTCCTTGTTCAGCCTGGTGAGTGGGACATCAGTATGCCTGACTATAGAGTCACCTATGACTACAGTGTTAGGTACGTTGTCTTGCCTTAGGGGCTGTTGCTGGGTGGCACACTGGTTTTGTGACCTATGTGACACTTTGGTTGTGATTGGTGTTTGTTTGCGTTTCGGCTTTGGAGGTCCTTGTTGCTTAGGCAGGTTACAGTTAACGGCCTCCGCAAATGTGGATTTAGTGTTGTTATGTGTGGATGTTGGTGGTGTGAGTTTACAAGGGCTATGTGTTGCTTGAGGTGTAGTGTGGGTGTTAACCTTCTCCTCTTGACTGTCTAACACAATCTTGGGTGGAGAGAGCTTTGCTTCCAGTTTGGCTATGTAAGTGCATCTCTCACAGGTTGTAGTGTTGGGTGGTAGGAGGAGAGGGTTGTCTGTGTACATGAGGCAATTGCTGCATTGCCCCAGTATGCCCAGATTCACCAAGTGGACAGGGGAAATCAATGGAAGCTGACCTTTGGACATGCCTGTTTAGTTTAGCAAAGGTGCATTTTAAGAGATACTAAAATACCCAGTTAATGACATTTGCTCCAAAGCCAATTTTCTGAAGTTTGTTTAAAAGGAGGTAATGGGTGGCCCCTTCAGATGCTCTTTTAAGGCCAATGAATGTACCAGCTAAAAGGTGTCCTTCTTCCATACTTATGCATATATAACTACTTATAATATATATGGTAGCATCACAGAATCCATGCTGATTTTTATTTTATTTTACATTTATTTTACATTTGTTGACCGGGCTAGTCCAGCTGGATACATGTCCATTTTCAGTGGAGGCCCGGGGAGAAAAGCTCCAGTTAAAAACATATTAAAAACATGCAAAACATCTATAAAGAAGGATTGAAAAATAGCCTAACATAGACTTAAGAACAATAAACATAAAAATTCAGATATTTGAGAATAGTGCTAAGACAGAATGTTACAGAATCAGAATAAGTAATTTTACTAAAAATATGACTTTAAAAACATGACTGGAACACAGATACATAAAAATGACTAAAAAAATGACTAGAACAAAGATACATGGTGAGAGGTACTCTGGAATAACAGAGTTAGGAATTAAGAAAGAAAGAAAAGTTTAAAGAAAGTTACATGGAGAGTTATAGTAGAGAATATTGTGTTTTGAGGGTATCAGATAATTAGAAAAAAATGTTTAGTCAGGGTTGTTGCAAGAGCATAGCCAGTGGTTAGAGAAGAAATGTTTGAGGTTAGCTTTAAATAGTGGGAGAGAAGTTAGGGTAGTAAGGTCTTGTGGTAAGAGATTCCATATTTTGCCTATTGAATTAGAGAATATGGAGTCTCCAGCTAAGTTATTTGATAAGGAAGTATGAGTCAACATTTTATTAGTGGAACGTAGATTCCTCAGGTTATTGTATGGTTCTATGAGGGTGGAGAGCATTGGGGTGTTGTTGGGTTGGTATAGGGCTTTGTGGGCGATTGTAAGTTGGTTAAATTGTATAAGGTGAGGTAATTCAAGCCAGCCTAGTTGTTTTAGATTCAGACAGTGATGAGTCCTATATGGAGAGTTTGTAGCAAATCTGGCAATATTGTTATATGATCTAGCTAGTTTGTTAAGATTATTTTTAGAAAGATTTGTATATATGGGGGAAGCATATAATAGGGTAGAGATTAAGTGGGTTCTAGCTATGGTGGTTCTTGCTTCTGGTGTCAGGAAAGATTTGATTCTGTAAAGGGGTCCGAGTTTTCTGTTAGTAGATTTTATTGTTGTGTTTATGTGAGTGTCAAACTTTAGTTGATTGTCAACTGTGATTCCTAGGAGTTTGGTGGTGGGGTCTGGAGAGATAAGGGTACCATTGCTAGATGTGAGTGTGAAATGAAGAGGTGGAGACAAATGAGTGGGTGTAAAGAGCAAGAGTTTAGTTTTATTTGGGTTAAGGAGAAGACAATGGTTAGAGAACCATTGTTCTGTAGTGGTGAAGGCTTTTTGTGTGAGAGAATGTAGTTCAGTTTGGGATGAGCCAGAACAAATGATGGTAGTGTCATCTGCATATTGAATACAGGTCGATGGGTTTATAAATAATCAGAACTTATTGATAATCTAGGAGACCTGCAGATAAAGGAGCCTTTGGAAGAGAGACTTTAAAGGCATGTTTGAATTATAAAAGCACAATTCCTATGGATAACAAAAATATGAGTATCTGAATAAGGGGTTTGGCTATTTCCTTAGCTGCTAATCATAGAAAGTAATGGTGCAGTCAGTTAGAGCTGTTTTCCTTAACTTTAAGTAGTAATTCTCTCACTACTTTTCTATAATTTTCTGAAAGTAAAATGTAGCGTGGTGGCAGGATTGGGAGCAAATTGTTGTGTGCAAGTGTTACCATTCAAAGTGACTCACTTTCCTTTTTCTAGGAGTTTTGGTAGACCTTTGGAAGTCAGTACTGAATATTTATTTTAGAGTCTGACACACAAGTTGATAGTATGATGGCCTTGCTGCCAGGTTGTTTCTACAGTAGTTAGTTTTAGATTCTTCAACGAAGAATTTGCGTTTATTTCTTAATGATAAGTGTTGGAGGTAATCATTTTGTCTGGAGGATTGCTTCCATTTAATCTAGGGAAAAGTTGTATACTTTAAAGGTTTATCTAATGGTAGAGGATATCCAAGGGCAGTTATTTCCTCCAACTCTTTTATTTTTAAGAGAGGATGCTTGGTTGAGAAACTGAAGTAAGTTTTTATTCAAGAAATCAGCATTATTGTTACTGCCATTTTCTTGGTAGAAAGATAATCAGTCACTAGGGTAAAGTTCAGAAAATATGATGTTCTCCTGTGATTACTGTAAATCACTTGATTGTATGCTCTTGAAATGAGGTTTTGCTGATTTGAAAGATGTTTTTCCTGAGATGGGGAGATGGCAACTCAGCTAATCTGGTTGAGTAATTGTGTTGTAGATTTTCTGTGCTATATTTGTAATTAGGAGGTCAAGCAATGAATGATTGTTGGTTGTGGAGCTATATATATATATATATATATATATATATATATATATATATATATATATATATATATGGGTCTAGGACATTTCACTGAATGCACATTTCACTGCAAATTAAACTAGTCTGCACTTTTCACTGAAAGCTCAATTCTCTGAAAACTCAATCCACTGAAACACATTTCACTGAGAGTTATATATGGCCTTTTCCCCACTGTAGTGTGACCCTGGAGTTAGTATATATAGTAAGGGGGTGTGGGGGGCATAGCTCCCCACATATTTTAAATATTTTGAACTATATACATGGATACTTGCAATTCCAATAAATTACTATTTTACAAACATAATATATACTTAAAATATGTGGGGGGCTGTTGCCCCCCACACCCCCTTACTATATATACTAACTCCAGGGTCGCACTACAGTGGGGAAAAGGCTATATATAACTTTCAGTGAAATGTGTTTCAGTGAATCGAGCTTTCAGTGAATTGTGCTTTCTGTGATTTGTGTTCAGTCTATTGAGTTTCAGTGAAATGTGCATTCAGTGAAATGTCCTAGACCCATATATATATATATATATATATATATATATATATATATATATATATATATACACCCACACACACACACACATATATATCATATATATATATATATATATATATATATATATATATATATATATATATATATATATATATATATATATATATATATAGATATATATATATACACACACACACACATATATATATATAAAATATATATATATATATATATATATATATATATATATGTGTGTGTGTGCGTGTGTTTAAGATCATGAAATGAAATGAAAACAATCTGTAGGGCTCCAGGTCTCTCTTCATCCTCTAAACCTAAGTGCATTTATTGCGGTCTACAAACTCTAGCTACTGTAAAATTTATGTTACTACACTAAAAGGTAGTCTGCACTGTTACTCAGTGAAGACAATTGAGCCGGTTCAACCTGATATGAACATTCCTTTACTGCATACGAAGTAACATCTAGTATAACAATGAAAGATACGCATGTAGCAAAACCGTACTTCAGCTTACAGCATCAACTGTAAGAATCAATGTCTCCCATACAAAAGAAGTCCAACCTTTATAGTCTCTTTCTTGCTTGCATCAACAGTTTAGAGAATTTGCCAGAATAATAAGTCTTTCCCTTGAAGCTGGTCTGCTAACAGTTTGTTTCCCATATTTCAAACATTCCGTTCCTGAAGAATAACTCCTCGGCCTTGTTCTTATCTTGCACGCCCTATTGACGAGACAGAGCTGCATACAAGAGTTCGTCTTGACCTGCTTGTAGATAATAAATTTCACAAACTGCACAGTTTATAAATATAAAATATTTTATTTCTGATTTCTAATAACAATGAACGCCAAGCTATATGCCTTTTGCCAAGAGTTTAAACTATGTGCACATTTGTACTACACTAAAAAGCAGAGTATTTATTTTACATTTTCAGACAAATCCACTGAAAGCCATTTTTAACTTGCTCACTGCTGAGAGCAGAATACGTCAAATCTCACAATTCCCTCTTTTCAATTAAAAGGCGGAAAATGACTGTTTATTTTCGACTTCAGTTGAACACATTGAAACCTTTTCCATTTTATTCAGGTTAACCATCATGATTTGTTAGATTTTGTAAGTTTTTCGCAAATGACAACTTAGATAACAATTCCAGATAGTTAATATGACTATAATGCCTACACACTAGTAATACAGGATGTATCAACCAATTTAACAGGTTTTTTTCTTGATTTTGACTGACCAGTAAAGATATCCCACCAATTGTGAGCAGTGTCTTTTTTGGTCTTTATAGCCAGACTAAGTAATTTATCTTTTGCAATGATGCTTAATGTCTCATAATACAGAAAACTTTTATTTATTTTTCCTAAGTACTCTCTGAGAATCTCAGTATTATGCATTATGGTTTTTTTTAATTATCAAAAGATACACATATATTGGGAAGCTGTATTAAGTCATAGTTCCAATTCATGGAAGTATCTACTTCTATGGTTTCAGTAAACACATAGCTCAGATTACTCCATTTAAGGACATCAACTGTGATAAACATCCTACAAAAGTTAACTGTAAATTATGAACTACATCCTGATCTGTAACCAGACAAATATACTTGGGAGCTACTTCTATAAACATTTGAAAAGAAGAAGGCATAATGTTCCACTCGCACAAATTAACAGAGTGCTGCAGTAAGCATGGTTCATAGACAGGCGAATGCTGCCAACAAATTAACCCATTTTGAGTCTGTGTACAATACTCAGTTTTATGTGTTTTTCCTCTGATATCTATATAATTACCCTCAAATTGTGGCAACCAATACTCATATCCTTCTGGAACTAGAAATGTCATAGGTAATACCATAAATTGACACATGACAGTGGTATCAGTAACATAATGTGAAAACTGTCCTGTGCACTATTCAGGGATACAATATCTTACTTCAGTATGTAATTTAATCCAATCTGTATCAGGTACCCATTTATGAAACAGTTGTCGCCAAACATTTTCATTCGGTAGCATCAGTTCAGTTTGTATTTTATTCTTTTGAATATCCACATACAAAGATTGCAAAGTGCATTTTGTCCAATTTACAAAAGTAGTCATGTTACCATCAAATTTTAACTGATGCAGCTGCATAGCATCGTAATTGTCTAAACATTGCTGCTGATAATTTATATTATGCAGATGTGCTTTCCATATGTCTGGATTCCAGAAAGCTTGTAAATATACAATCTGAGAGACATCTTCCAAATTCTTCATTATGTACAATGGTATAACCTCTCCATGTGAGAGGAAACAATTTGAAAAGTTGTTTTGATAGATGCTTTTGCAGCTGTTTCAAACTTAGAATTTGCCATGTGTCTACAAAAAAAAAACACATAAAAATGCAGTCACTTAATGACTTTCAACTGATCTCTGTGAACAAGAATCATTTTGTTTTTTTTCTTTCCTTTAACTTTGTACACTAGAGGTCCTAGCTGAACAATTATTTCAAAAGGTCCTTGCCAATTGCTATCCCATGGACTGTCCGTCTGGAACATTTTAATTAATATCTGTGTCCCAGAGGAAAGGTTTTCTTCTGGCATAACAGGATCCTTTGATCGTAATTTAAACACCTGCATTTGTGATAGGCTTTGACACAATTCAGAAATATCTTTCAACCATTGCTGCTGCTCCACTATTTCTAGTAATGGTCTATTTGTACTGACAGTAGGATCGAATGACAATTGTACAGGCATTTGTCTATCTGTCATGACTTCAAAAGGTGAAACCCCTGTCTTACTGTGAGGAGTTGCTCTGACACCCAGAAAAATTCCAGGTAAATGTTTTACCCAATTTACACCTTTTTCCAAGCAGGCTTTTTTAAGAAGTCCCTTAAGAGTCCTGTTCATTCTTTCAACAATCCCTTTGGACTGAGGATGGTAAGGAACATGAAATCTTTGCTGGATACTAAGCAAATCACACAGTGCTTTCATCAGATTACTTATCGGATTTGATAACTCATGGCCATCCCCAATGACAAAAAATGTTTTTTCATAAGGCTTCTGCTGTGGCCTTAGCCGTCATTGTTTTGGTAGGAATTGCTTCTACCCACTTTGAGAATACATAAACTACTACCAGAAGATTCTTGTACCCACCTTTAGCTAGGGGTAATGGACCTGCAAAGTCAATTTGGATGGCATACCAAGGTCCATTCACTGGAGTTACCCTTAGTAACTGTGGCTTTTTCAACTGAGTATTTACCTGTAAACATATTAAGCATTCAGCATGCACAAAATCACAGATTTTCTTTAACTGTGGATGCCAGTACTTGTTTACAATGGGCCACAACTTTTGTGTACCCAAATGTCCCAATAACTGATGACTAAATTTCACTAACTGTCGTGCCTGTTGGTAAGGAATATAAGGAAGACTAGAACCATCTTCAAAACATTTTGCATAATATTACCCTGGACTGTCTCCTACAAGAGTACATTTCTCTAATTCTTCCTTCAGTCCAAACTTAGTCTGGATTTGCAGCAAGTCATGCTGCAAATTCTGAACTGAAAATGTCTGTATGGCATGTACTGCAGTAGTTTTATCTGGCACACCAGAAAGGTGTTCTGTAGGATACAATTGCATTCCTCCCCTGGCTGCCTTTTTTGCCATCTGATCTGCATAATTATTTAACTGATTTGTAGATTTTTGATGAGCTTTTACCGTTAAAATACTGTAGAAACCCACAAGGCACTGAGTACGAACTAAATTTTAAATAGTCCGTAACACAGAAGCATGCTTGAGTGGTTTGCCCATATTATTAACAAACCCTCTCCTTGCCCATGTAGACATATGTAGCTGCAGAGAATTAACTACGTATGCACTGTCTGGAAAAAAAAATTCCTTCATATTCCATGAAGTTAGATAAGTAATACTTATCTCCTGCCTTTACTGTAATTTGCTTGACACTAAATAATGCCAACTATTTTGCAAAACACTGCTTGACTGACGTCATCAATCAGTTTATTTAACTGAGTTTCATTTACTAAAACCTGCATGGCATAATATGGTGTCTGTACTATAATGTCTTTGGAAAAAGCTGTAAAGTATTTTAGTTTGTTTTAAACCACAGTAAATGGCAAAAAGTTGCTGAATGCACAGGTGATATCCCCTCTCAACATGTCTTTTTTTACTGAAGAATGTAAAGTATTTTTCATTTTAGCATCAGAGCTGTGAGGGCACACCTGTAAAAGCACAACAGAGTGTGTTGGGTTCAGCTGCTGCCTGTAACACAAAGGGACATGTTAAACTTGGAGCTACTAGTTTTGTAGCCTTGGTCATCTTTCTTTGGTCTGCACTCCAGAAAGGGTAATTCTTTCTGGCTAGAAAGAATGTCAAGACATGAATTGTACCTTTTTACTTTGAACCTTAAACCCTACCTCCTGCAGTGTTTGAAGGACCTTTATCACTTTAGCTAAATGTTGTTTTTTTTCTTCAGACACAATTAGTGTATGCTTGCCCTTTGACTGTTACCTACCCTCCCTTTTTTGTAAAGGGACCTGCATATTTTAACTGCATACCATAGCCCATGTACTTGTACTGACCCGCGGTGGTGGTGCTGCGGTAGCGTTGTCACCTCACAGTAAGACGCTGTTCGGTTCGATTCTCAGCTAGAGCGTCTTCTGTGTGGAAACATGCGTGAATGGGCGTACCTTCGTTGAAGGTTGTGCGTCAGGGCTGGTAACTCGGCACGTAAAAATCAGCTACCAATCATTAGCGGACCGGAGTTCCGCTGTGGCAACCCCTAACCGGGAAAAGCCGAAAGAAACAAACAAACCATAGCCCATGTACTGACTGTATTCGTAGTATTTACTTGCAAACAGATTATTACTGTTTTTGCTGAAGTCTGTGCTATTTTTTATGCTATCATACGATTACAAAATATTGTAAGAAACAAAAGAAATACATTTGTTGTTGTCTGCCTGTTGCTGCACTTTGAAAAGAAAATGCATGCATGTCAGTCTTGTAACGTCATGTCTTTACTGCGTTTAACTACTGTAGTAAATAATTTTTTATCAGCATAGTTAACTGCTGTTGCTTTAACTCTTTACTAGCCAGATTATATTTGTCAGTATTCTGTTCTGCTGACTGTTTGCATATGTTGTCTGAACTTTTTGAACTCACTCTATGTCTTAGAAGTTTATTAAACCTGTTTGTCAGTTTATCATGAACCTCATCTCTGTTTTTATTTGTTTTGTAATGTGCAGTGCTTTTATGCCACTTTTGCTGTATATAAGCCATGAAATGCTGAGGAATAAAATTCCAGAAGCAACGCTTAAGTGTATCATTGCATAAATGTAATCATGTTATTAAAAATACCCATCTGTTCATCCCACTTAGGGAGAGTTTTTAACATTAGCTAAATGTGCCTCTAATTGAGCTTCTAATGTGTTAATCTCCTCCCTTGCAACAATGACATCATGCTGTGTGTCAGCCAGTTGCCTGCCATATGTTTATTGCAAATGGACAGTTAACCCTTTTATTATACAAATAGCTTTACTGCCTTGTTTAATAACAGTCTGTGTCTTAATTGTAGTCTGTGAGACTTTCAAAAACTGAGAAAATTATTTTGGACATTTAGGAGTGTCAGCATGCATTTTACCACACACATTACATTTATCACAGTAAGTCTGAAAGTGACCTGTGAGGTCAAGATAAACTCCTGGAAATCAGACTGTAAAGTACAAACTTTGACATCTACATCACCCTCTAATAAATCTTTAGAAACAGGAACCATTGTCTGTGCTTCAAGCATTACTTTATCCTGGTTGTGTTCCAGGATTAGTACAATACGTACAATATGTTTATGACACGGCATGCAAAAAGCAACATTTAAATAAAACATTTCTCTACATTTTGTGACACCTCTGCCCAATGTAGTAAAGACCTACAGGTGCTAACATGCTGATTATACTATGTATTTAAATAATTCCACACATCTACATATGATTCAGATACATTAACAGTAAAATACTTTTTTTTTTTTCATGAATTGCATTCATTGTTAAAAGAAAAACAGAAGAAAATATTTACCACAAATGTTCAGGACAAGGTGGCCAGTCTTGACACGAAGATCAGTTGTGGAAGAATTCTCTGCTGTTAGTCACTAGATGCTGGTGATGTTAGGTCAGGCAGTATGACCCACATCTCATATTTCACCGACTTTCTGAAAATCTTTTTATTTTATTATCTTATAGACAAACAATACAAATCACAGAAAATCACAGACAACAACAAACAAAAACTATATACATACAACTATTATATCATTCACAATATATACAACAGATAATACATTAGGAGATATAATACAAAAAATGAAAAATGAAAGTATTTAAGAAAGACAATCAAAGAATACATTTAAAAATTTCCAGAACAGAACTTGTGATTACCTTTATAAAAAGATATTTTGTGCCCTAATATGCCTAATTACAATGCAATGAGATATATATTGATATATAATCAATTGAAAAATTCACCACCACCTTGAGCTTGAGCTTTATATTATCAGGGAGGAGTAATAAGCAAAAAATTGCCAAAAAAGTGTTTTTTTTAAATCCCATTTTCTCCAGAATAACTTTAAAGGCACACCATAGTCTGTACACATTTGCAGCTCAGGAGTATTAGAGTCAATGGTTTGGATAAATTATATTTTTTCCTGATCTCGGATAACTTTGGATGTTTGACTGAAAAAAGATGTTTGACTATATCGCCTTAATAGGGAAAATTAATGCCATTATCAAGTTACCATTTAAATTTATCAAGGGAATTTAGATGTATGTATTGGTTGGGATTTAGATGTGCCTATTGGTTGGAAGTAAGTACCTGCAAAAGTTTATATGAAAAAGACAAGCGTTATATTTCAGGCCTGAAAAGATTTTATAGATATCTAGACTAATATTGCTCAAGAAGGTAACTTGGATGGATTGAATTTAAGGAAGGTAATATAATTGGGGATCTAATATAGTGAAATAAATGGGTGCCAAGTATTACCCAGTTAGATATGAGGTGCTATCTTAATAATTCTACTATAATGCTATCTCATTTGAATAATATCATTGTAAAGTTTGAAGTCAGGAGTTTGAAATCCTTAATACGATAGTTTAGAAAGAGAAATTAAATTAGAATCTGAAATTCTCACCGAACTAGGAGACCAAATAAACTTAGAGAAGGTTGAGTGTAATTTATTGAAAAGTAAGGAATAATATAATTAGAAAATATACAAATATACAAGAATCTGGGAAGGATATTCATTTTTATAATAGTTGCCGCCATAAAAAAAGGCTAAAGTTGAGTTTGGATCTTTAAATCCATTGCACCTCCTTCCAAAGAGAAGAAATGTTCTCCCGGAGTCAATGATCTTCCTCCCTTTTTTCGGCGTTTTTTTGGTTGCTCCATTGGTAGCTGAGTCCTGAAAATCCTGAACTAAAATCATATTTTCTTTTGATTGCAACATGATGTGGAAGAGTTTTCCTTTTTTTGTATCTCCTAATCCCTAACATTCCAAAAATATAATCATTATATCAACATACATTCACCATGGGGAATAGTAAAAGTGGTATGGAAGTATAAAAGGAATAAAAAGACATGGGGGATAATATATCATAACCTAAAACTACTTATACTCTATTAGTATAGAATATGGCAAAAACCGCTAAAGAAACACCCTTCCTGCCTAACAACAAATGTCTAAAACTGAAACAATAAAAAACATCTCTGAGACCGAAACCTGCTGGAGTGTCATGTCCACGAGACATACCTTAAATTTATGATCCCATAAATATCCCCCTTAGTATAAAAGGGACCATATATGCACTGAGGACAATATTCACAACAATATTATTGAATTATTATCTTATTCTTATTATATTAGATGAGAGAGTAAAGTCTGCACAATGGTATTCAAAACATTCCACTATAACATAAATACTATAGAAGACACTTATGACTTTTAACTACTTAGGAAAATGCATGAACAATACCTTCTACAATGTATTTAAACTAGTAGGAAACCCAGGGTCTGATTACTAATGTGAAATCTGCACACTGACATTATTCCAACATTTGTCAAATACAGATTAACAAATTAAAAGTTAAAGCATTACTTAATGAAGTATACTACTAGAGTAAGCTAACACTATATACATTTTACAAAACAATACTTGCCCTGAAAGTAAGAGATTGAGGCCATGCTGGTAGTTTAAGATCTTCACATAAACATTTGGGATTCTTTATTAATGTGTATTGTCTGCAACTTGTCTAAAGGCTCTGTGAGCTCTTTTCAATTGATATTTGAGCAGTTAGAGCAGGATTCGTCTTGATCTTGCCTCAAGATCTAATATTTTGTAATAAATCCTCCTGAATAGAGCAATTGGAGTCTAGCTTTTTTTTGTAATTGATCAATTTTAAGTTCATTTTGAGACTTTTAACTCTCAGTATCAGAAATTGGGTTAACAATCTGTCTAGAGAGTCACGAAGGGAATAGCCTCTGGATAGGCTGTAGAGCTATTTTTTAACTCTTCCATGTTTAGGGTTTTTTTTTTTTTAGAAAGTAGAGAAGTTCACTGAAGATTTTAGATGTCTTGTGGATGCTGTTGTTGTTTGCCTGTCTGGCCCTTTTTGGTATTAACTTCTTTTTCAGGAGAATTTAAAAGCTGAAATATTTGTTACAGGTAGAATTTGTAGCACAGAGACAAACTGCACATAGTGTTTTTTTTTCACAAAATGTTGGTTAAAGATGTTGATGTTATGCAGAGCTGAGTTCCTACCCTGTTCACAGGACGGTAGCCATCTTGAACTCCTATTTCACCGACTTTCTGAAGTATTACAGTACTGCTCTGTGCTGCACCGCAGTGGTTCCATCCGGCAGGCAATGGACAAAGTAGTAAGAATAAAGAATGCACTCAAAAGAAGAACTGTGCAGGAATGTCACACTGTGAAATGCACCTCTGCAGGTCACACCTCCCTGTTTTGTTTGAACTGACCTGGTCTTGCCACTGTAAAATTTATGTTATTACACTAAAAGGTAGTCTGCACCATTACTCAATGAAGACAATTGAGCCGGTTCAATCTGATATGAACATTCCTTTACTGCATACGAAGTAACATCTAGTAGAACAATGCAAGCTACACATGTAGCAAAATCGTACTTCAGCTTACAGCATCAACTGTAAGAATCAATGTCTCTCATACAAAAGAAGAATATATATATATAACACATACACACACACACATATATATCATATATATATATATATATATATATATATATATATATATATATACACACACACACACACACACACATATATATATATATATATCTGTGTGTGTGTGTCTAAGATCATGAAATGAAATGAAAACAATCTATAGGGCTCCATGTCTCTCTTCGTCCTCTAGTACTCTGCTCACCACTCCCTAAGTGCATTTATTGTAGGCTACAAACTCTAGCTACTGTAAAATTTATGTTACTACACTAAAAGGTAGTCTGTACTATTACTCAGTGAAGACAACTGAGGTGTTTCAATCTGATATGAACATTCCTTTACTGCATACGAAGTAACATCTAGTATAACAATGAAAGATACACATGTAGCAAAACCGTACTTCAGCTTACAGCATCAACTGTAAGAATCAATGTCTCTCATACAAAAGAAGTCCAAACTTTATAGTCTCTTTCTTGCTTGCATCAGCAGATTAGAGAATTTGCCAGAATACTAAGTCTTTCCCTTGAAGCTGGTCTGCTGACAGTTTGTTTCCCAAATTTCAAATATTCCGTTCCTGATGAATAACTCCTCGGCCTTGCTCTTATCTTGCACGTCCTATTGACGAGACACAGCTGCATACAAGAGTTCGTCTTGACCTGCTTGTAGATAATAAATTTCGTAAACTGCATAGTTTATAAAGATAAAATATTTTACTTCTGATTTCTAATAACAATGAACACCAAGCTATATGCCTTTTCCCAAGAGTTTAAACTATGTGCACTTTTGTACTACACTAAAAAGCAAAGTATTTATTATACATTTTCAGACAAATCCACTGAAAGCCATTTTTAACTTGTTCACTGTTGAAAGCAGAATATGTCAAATCTCACAGCTACTACCTGAACAGTAATCCCCCATAAAGAACCAAGACCAAGATCACCACGCTTAAGCGACTCAGTAAATTGGACCAGATCCCTAAGTGGATTTATTGCGGTCCACAAACTCAAGCTATTACCTGAACACTAATCCCCCATAAAGAGCCAACATCAAGATCACCATGC
This sequence comes from Protopterus annectens, assembly GCF_019279795.1. Taxonomy (NCBI): domain Eukaryota; kingdom Metazoa; phylum Chordata; order Ceratodontiformes; family Protopteridae; genus Protopterus; species Protopterus annectens. The sequence goes on along the minus strand of NC_056744.1, from coordinate 24,343,839 downwards.
TTAAGTGACTCACTAAATTGGAACAGAGTATTACCTTCCTTTATGAATTTGGAAACGATATTTATGTTAAACTAGACAAGTGGCCAGCACACTACTAGGACCCCTCTATTGCATTTTTTCTTAATCGGCTAGCAGCCCCCCCCCCCTTAACCCTCTCATTACTACCTTTTCCATAGTGATTGGTTTTCCCTCTAAGTTTCACGCAAAGTCTTAGGTTGCCCTGGTAATTTCCCCTACTTACTCCACTCCCATCCCTCCTCCTAATTGCAGCAGTCTACTCCTTGACAATCAAGATACCAGACCCCTCAGCAGTTACAGACATTTCCATCTCACTTACCCGAAGTTCTGACACAGGAGCTAATTGACTGTTTTTTTATTGTAGACTCACTCCATTTTTAGCTTTGTGGCTCAGAAATCCTAACCCACTGTATTCTCTAGTCACTGAACATCATTGATCAGGTGTCCCCTACCAGCAAAATCTAGTTCCTCCCCTCCCATATTTCCCAACTAGACCATATTTAATTGTTGAATTCAAGTCGAGTTATCCCCTTAGAAAACAATCTGCAGGGCTCCAGGTCTCTTTTCATCCTCCAGTAGTATGTTCACCGCTTAAGTGTACTCGTTTTTGTATTACTATTTCTGCTGCCAACACTTACTATGTTTGCATCTTTTCTCTCAGCCTTTGTGACTTAGACTAATGACAATGTGTCTCAAATGCAGCCTATACAATTGATCTGATTCCTAAAGAATATCTGTAATGGTCTACAAAGGAGTGATAAACTGCTGAAATGGTTAATTTTTGCAGTCCTTAAGATACCACACCTTACCATTGTAGTATATCGGCCTTTCTTCGGATGCCCTACACATATTAGGAATTAACAGCCTTTTTTCCTATGTTACTTTGAATAGACTCTGTACAAGGGTATCGTGCTACCTGTGGAAATAAGGCTCCAACTGTTTTTAATTGGTATCCTAGTGTCTAGAACGAATTAAGCATACATAGCGTACGCAAACACTACCTGCACTTCCATGTGTATGCCACTACTACCACAACCAAATAACTAGCATGGTGTAGTCACTCATGTGTTTACCTTGCTATAGAGCCTTGTTTTCTCATGTATACTGATTATTTAGAGGATAGTATGTACCCTCAACTGTCTACCTTGTGGTTAAGCTGTTTTTTCCACTACTGGATTGAAGCTCATTTAAGTAACATTTACCTGGCTATTGCAACACTTATTTTTGTTATATAGTAGGATTGGTTTTATTTTTTTCTTCCCCTACATGCTTCTCTGAAAATACCTACATTCCAAAACATAACAATGGCCACTAACCAGGTAAGCTATTAAGTCAAAGTGCACTTTTTATATTGCATTTTTTTTTTTTTGCTGTTGTTGTTCTTACCTCAAATCCCCTAATTGTTTCCATTTGTAGTGGTTTGGCTCAGTACTTCTTTTTATAGTTGAGGTAAATGGGAGCTGATAACATAAGCTGCTGTGCACTTGATTTATTACATCTATGTTTATCTTAACTAGTACAACTCTGTTAAAATTTCATCATAGCTTTTGAAACTGCAAAGTGTTAGGTTTAATAACTTGAAAATAGAAAAACTTTAGTTGATAAGTATTATCAGTGTTTTAATCCTTTAAAACTACACTACTGTTTTTGCTCACGCTGTCCTTTCACCCTCAAATATATATGTCTTTTTTATCTTTTTCAGTCCCTAACTGCATTTACTGTGGTCCACAAACTCTAGCTACTGCCTGAACACTAATCCTACAAAGAGCCTAGACCAAGATCACCACGCTCAAGTGACTCAGTAAACTGGACCAGAGTATGGCCTTCCTTCCTTCAGTAAAGTGGAAACGCAATTTCTGTAAAACTCGAAAAGTGGCCAGCACACTACTAGGACCCCACTATTGCATTTCTTCTTAATCAGCTAGCAGCCCACCCCCCTTAGCCCTCTCATTATTACCTTTTATAGTGATTGGGTTTCCCCCTGTTAAGTTCCATGCATAGTCTTTGCTTGCTCTGGTAATTTCCCCTACTTACCCCATCACTCTTCCTAATTGCAGCAGTCTACTCTTTGTCAATGAGGATACCAGACTCCTCAGCAGTTACAGACATTTCTGTCCCACTTACCTAAAGCTCTGACACAGGCACACCTCTCAACTGTACAGATTTTCACAGAATGTGCAGATTTTCGCCTCATATTTTTGGTCCATTTTTCATAAAATTGTGTTTTTCTAGCAAATTACTGGCAAATCATTAAAGATTGAAGTTAGAAAATAATGATAGACATATGAGTTTCAGACTTCATACCTGGCAGAAAATTAATGCTAATGCAAACCTGTTATTCTGTCAACTTTCTAAGTTTGTTAAAGTAATATTTACAAATTGTCCCTATTTTGGGGCATTTGTCCCACTTTTATTCATGGCTTTGTCCAGATTTCTTGCTTTAAGAGGTTGAGAGGTATCCATAAAACAAAGGCACTAGAAGTACTTCTTAAGCAAGGAAGCCACATCAAAATTATTCCAAGAAAGGTTGTATGAGCGCTTTCGTTCCTTTATTTGCTTTCAACAAAACGGAACTTCATCAGATACAAAATAACACATCATTTCCCCCTGTTTAAAAACCCATAATGTCATGTGATCCACAAACATTACTTAGAAATTCATCATTCTTTAAACACATTAATACCACAATAGTAAAAAACTAATAATTACATTTTAAACAATAAAAACGTATATATGTTGTTGCTAAAAACCTACTACTTGGAACTTCCTAACCTACTGTTTATATTAGTTGGTATGCATTTCCCACTGATATGTTTATTTAAACTACTACCCCTATCTACAACTAAAATTTACACACCAATCACCCACGCAATAAAATATTCTTGCATTTATAATCACTTCCAGTGGTTGTGTAAATAATCCATATGTCCTTAATTTTCCCATTTGATTCAAATATTTTCTGCTCTCTTATTAAGCAAACTACTAATTAATATTCCATAATTTAAGCCAGGTTTCATGGTTGCATTCAATAATACCTGCCAAAAGATTTTGTGTGTTGGAGAAGGTCAAAAAACAGGAGAGAGGAGGTAACTGGGCAAACTTTCTTGAATATAGGGTGACCTTTTTTTCAGACCTCATATCCTTCAGAAAATACATGCTAACACAAATACTGTTATTCTAGCAGCTACTAAGTTTACAAGAGCAATATTTGACATCTATCCATATTTTGGGGCATTTGTCCCCCGTTATTTTAGGTTTTGTCCAGATTTTTTGTGGTAAAAGGTTGACAGGTATTAAGAATACCTTTTAGAAGTCACTTCTTGACGAGAAGGGAATGAGAGTGTAGGGACAGGCAGCAACTATGTTGATCTTTGTAGAGTTACTTATTTGTAGTTGAACTGCAGTCCAGTTTGGTTTAAACAATTTTGAGTAGTCCAGACAGAATGACATATAATATATGTGTGTGTGTGTATAAGTATAAATGTGTGTGTGTGTGTGTGTGTGTGTGTGTGCGTGTGTGTGTGTGCGCGCGCGCGCGCGTGCATGTTTGCTGGGATTGGTTTTTGACCGATAAGTGTATTTTTAAATTTGAAATGGTGTCTGATAAAAATAATAATACTACCGCCATTTGTTTTCCCTGGTCTATTCTAAAGTACGGTTCATAATTTGACTGCATGAAAGATAAAGAGACAGTGATTATGTTTTATCCATGATTCTCTAACGCAAAAATATCTAGGATATTAAGTTTTAATCCTTTCTCATAACGAGTCCCAGCTTTTTGCAATAAGGTGGCACATACCTCTCAACTGTACAGATTTTCGCAGAATATCCAGAGTTTTGGCTGATATTTTTGCTGTGATCCCCATAAAACATGAGTTAAAATGTGTGAAAGTGAAAAAAAAGTTGCATCAAAATGCATCTTCTACAGATTTTCAGACGCGACAGCGTGGTGACATTCCAACCGCTTATGACATATTTTGCCCCGATAACGGAAAATGAGTGTACCCGAAATCATTTGAGATGGAAGTCGCTAAATAATGACAGACGTTTTCGTTTCGGACTTCATATTCTTCAAACAATGCATAACCTTTTATTCTGTCAATTTTCAACGTTTATATGGGCAATATGTCCCTCTTTATTTAATGGCTTTGTACATATTTCTTGCTCAAAGAGGTATGACTGGCATATTGGTATTCCTTTATAACAGGCGGCAGTGAATATGAAGTGTTGTTTTTTTTTTTTTTTTTTTTTTGTGAAAGAATCTGTATTACTGCGGTTAGGTAATCCATGACTAAGGTTTTATATCAGCGGAAGTATAAGTAGATTTAGTTTGACAGACGTAGGATTTGGTGGTTAGAAAAGGTAGAATGCTGAGTTTTCATTTACACGTTTTTGTGCTTCTAGAGGATGGGAAGTAAATCTACATCAGATATGCAGACTGTTAATTATTCGAGAAAGGACTATAAAGTACTGATTTCGGCTTTTCCCGGTTAGGGGTTGCCACAACGGATCACATATCCGCTCATGACTGGCAGTGGAGTTTTACGGTGTCGAGTTGCCAGCCCGGCGCCCAATCCTCCACAGAAGGCACAAACATGATGCACGCACTCACAATTTAGAGTGTCCAATCCACCTACAGCATGACTTTGGGAGGAAACCCACGCGACCACAAGGAGGACATGCAGACTCAGCACAAAAGGCACCCCCAGCCGAAAATCGATCCGGAGAACCTCTTGCTGTGAGGTAGCAATGACAACCACTGCACCACCGCGGCCGCAGAGTACTGATTTCTAATAGCTATGTGTATACGGGAGTTACGGAAACGAAGAGTTTGTTCAACTATAGTTTACACACACCTGCAGTCTGCACAAAACTCAGACGGTCTGTGTAAACTTGTTATACTTTTCCTTAGTTATTTTGTGGTCCGTAACTCAGAAACAGGTCTAATGTGGGGGTTACACGTTACACCTCTCCCCATGTGTATTTTGTATTATATATCTATATCTATCTATATATATATATATATATATTATATATATATATATATATATATATATATATGCACACACAGACACTCGCCCCCCCCTACACTTATATAATTAGTATTATATGCGTAAACAGCATAGAACTCATCATTAGAATCTTGAAATAAATCGAACGCCCACAGTATGCCTGATAAAATAACATATAGAAAAGGGTAAAGTCAATTTAAATAAAAAACATCAATGTGTTAGTAGTACGTCGAAAAATTGTATTAAAGCTCCTCCTCCCTGTCGCCGTGCTCCACACGGACAGATTGTTTGGAATAGTTCAGTCTCACACTTTTGAGGGGAGTTTGTAAAAAGAGCTTGACATTGTCATTTCTTTTTTTTTTTATTATTTAATAAAGTGAATGTATGCCCTGTTTAATTTATAAGTACCTTAGTATTGTAGAGAAGGTACCCAAGTATTCTGTGCTGTTGACTACTGTGAAGTGGCAATAACACAAATCTTGTGGTGTGAAGATGGTTTGTACCTGGTGTTTGCGGAAACATAGCGTGGCAACTTAATATATATATCCAGTAACGTGCCAAGAAGCAAGGCTGTTCTGGATGGTGTTGATACTTTCCTATTAAAGACGTTGCATAGTAACATCGGGACTTGTTGCTCTCGTAGAATGTCTGGGAAAGACCCTTTGCTGGGTGCCCTAAAAGGTGAGGAATACCTGGTGAGGCAGGGACAGAAGCATAATGTAGGAATGTCGCTGAATGCACCTTATCATTGTTTAAGATCTACGTGTGGGACACGCATGTTTGCCGGCGGTGTCAGGCTGTGACAAGTGTATCAGCTTGTTATATGTATATACGCACACACACACATACTTCCGCAATCCAACGAGTTCCCTGAGTTTGTTTTTTGTTGTGTTACGTTATGTGGCAAAATTTATTGCGTAGCTGTGACTAGTGATTGTCAGTAACATGTTTCGTTAAATGTCATTTATTTTGCTTGGAATATTTTGTCTTGGAGAAAGCAAAATATAGGAAGTATTAGTACTTACCTTTTTATGTACAGCTACAGTTCAGATGTCTGGAATGCAGTCTTCAACATCTCAGCTTACGTCTTGTGCATGGAAATACTGATTTAGTTTATGTGTGGGTCAGTTACGTTTTAATGGATGAAATATTGATTCTTAACTCCTTGTATGTGTTAGGTCGTAGGATACAACCGATGCATTACTATTCAGGGAGGTCTGAACTCATAAACGCTTTAAGTATTAATGCTTGATCTGACACATTTGCTTTGGCTCTAAGTTGTTACGACTTGTTGGGTTTATGTAAGGTCGTACGTGTAATGTTCATGGAGCACAACCATTTTCAAAACTGGATGCACTGTTCAATGTTTCTGGAACCGTATTAAACTGATGGCATACTGTACTGTGACTGTAGGAAAAAAAATCGGATCGACCGTTTATTGGGTAGTACAAGTGTAGCTGCCAACAGTCCCTGATATTGGCTCAAAATTTTGTTGTGTCCCTTCTAATCCCTCCTAAAACTGACGACTTTTGTGAAAAAAAAATGATGGAATACAATTAATAAATAATTTCCATAATTAGAGTTTATAGTTCATTCACTTTCTCTTACTATCAGCTTCTGTAGATAACAGCGCTGTTATTTTAAGAACACGGTCTATGATTTTCTTTGATTTAAGTGCTTGTCTGTAAACCTCTCCATCGTCCCTGATTTTGACTCAATGTTTAGCTCTGTTCCTCTTAATCCTACCTAAAACTGGTGACTTTTGGAGAAAAGGTGGTGAATTATACTTAATACATAATGACGATAGTTAAGAGTTATGGGCATATTTTACTTCAGAGCAGGTGTATTAATTCACATTCTGTTATTACGCCAGTGTCTCAAGTTAGTAGTATTAATATTTTAAAAGTGTCCTTGATTGTCCATGATTATTTCTGGATCTGTCCATAATTCTGTTGAAATGTGTCCCTGATTGGCCGACTTTGCTAGGGCTGATTCTGAAGGTAGGAAATTGAGAGCTACGGGACCAACAAGTGCATCTGATTCGTATAGTATCAACGTAATGCTTCCCTAACGTCTTTTTGCTCCTCCCAAACCATTAACTTCACAGAACATCAGTACATTTCTAAAGATTTTGGGAGAATTAAGCACAGACCTTTTCATGTTGTATCTGAATCCTGAAAGTTGAAATTTGCTTTGAACACCCCTCTTAAAGTTAAAACGTGGATGTGCTTGCTTTCTTTTGACGTTTCTTTTACTGAACATTGATTGAAGTTATCAATTATACTGTAATTCATGTCACATATTGTGGTAACACAATGTGTGCATACTCTCACATTTTTTGCTAAAGATTTCTGGACAAAGCCAAAAATAATGGGGGAGGGGAGGACGAAGGCTCAAAATCAGGGACAAATTTCAGTTTTTAAATATCACTCTAATTCACTCTTCAAAAAGTTAATAGAACAACAGGTTGGCATCAATATGCATTTTTGTTATCAATAAAGTATGAAATTCTAATGGCTGACAATGAGTGACTGGAATCCTCTGTGAGTTAACAGGAAATCAAAACTTTATGAGGGACAAGGAAGAAATATTAGACAAAGTTATGGACATTCTGCAAAACTATGGATAGCTGAGAGGCTTGTTCCAGCCTTGTATATAAACCCTGATATTTTAAGTTGGACTTGAGAAAAAAAATAAATTCAGAGAGAAGGTGGTAGTAGTTTAGAATGCCATGCCTAAGACAATGGGTGCAACCTAAATAATTGGACAAGTTCACAGTTGCTTAAAACAAAGCAAGGAAAGGATGGGAACAGGTTTAAAGTATGTCAGTCAACTGCAGCATTTGCACTTGGTAGACCTTTATAATTTTTCCCACTTGTATTTTTTGTATGCTCAAAACATAGTTCATGGAGAAGGTAGTAGTGTCCATGCATGCCTTGTGTAAGACAGTGGTGCAGAATAAATTATTAAAAGGGTTCAGAGTTGCTTAAAAGAAATCAAGTAAAGGATGAGGCAAGTGCAAAATATTGGCAGGTCAACTGCAGCACTTGGATTTCTGTTTGCATTTTTTCATGTACATATTAGTTTAAAAAATCCATTATATTTCAAAGCATTTTGATGTATACTATAACTACTGAAAAACATTATTTATTCTGAGTGTTTTTAGTATTAATCTGGGTGTTTTATTTATTTAAACAAACATAGGTTTGTGATAGATTTATAGGAGGCTACTAGGCATGAGGTCCAATAGGTCATAGAAGAGCCTAGCCCAGTTTCCCAATTGTCCGAGAACATGGTTAAGTGACTTGCTCAAAGTCACACAGTAGGCATATGGAGGCTGGGGATTTCAAACCCTGGACTACAGGAAGCAGCTTAATTAAACATCATAATCTTAATTCTCTGCATTAGCTGCCAGTCTATGAATACAAGCACCTGATGTAGGAACAGAACTCGCCATCTTTTGATCTTACAACATCAAAGTTGAGCGTAGTACTCTCTGACCACTGCCACATGTTTGAAGAAAACCAATTCTGAACTGAATTGTACCACACAAAAACCAGGAACCAAACACCAAACTTAGTGTAAAAACCAAGAAGAGACTTATCCAAGCACCAATTAATAATCCAGTTTATTGAGTGCTTTCGTCAGCTTCAATCAGCTGACTTCCTCAGAATGATAACTCATTCAACTTGAAACCGTTTTATATAAAAAAAAACAAGTCACATGACATTAAAATTGATCAGTGTTAAAAACTGTTGAAAGAACATTTAAAGCACCAAAACATTATAAAAATATATATTATGATAAACATAACACCACCATGTGCACAACAACATGGATGTCCCCACTACCCCTCTGAACATATAAAATAAAAATAAAAATGAAAAAACAAAAACAAAGTAAATAAAATGTATTAAATTCTTATGTATAAAAAACAGCAGCAAACCTCGCGTTGCACATTACCTATTCCCCCCCAACAGTAAATGCACTATTAACTCTGGTGGATCCTGTAATGCTTTCTCCACAACCAAAAACTTAAATTTATGTCCAGAGAATTGAATGGAATGTTTGTATAGGGCACTATTACTATTACAAATCCTGATATCCCAGACATGCTCATTAATCCTTTCTTTTAAACATCTTTTGGATCAGTTGTCCATGGGAAGATTAAATATTTAGAGTTCAGGGAATTATATTGGCAGATCAAATTTAATGCCACTAAATTCCCTGGACTCAATGATGCCCTCAGTCTCAGTAGTTTTTTGAAACTAAGGTCTTACCAGAGTTAATAGTGCATTTACAATTAGGGGGGAATAGGTAATGTGCAACGGAACCCAGCCACTGGGGATGCACAAGCCAGTGCATTTCTTCGTGCCAGTCCCAAGCCCGGATAAATGGGGAGGGTTGCGTCAGGAAGGGCATCCAGCGTAAAACATTTGCCAAATGAGATATGCAGAAACCAGTAGAGATTTACATACCGGATCGGTCGGGTTAACAACGACCACCATCTGTTCTGTTAGCCGACAGGTTGCTGGCGGAAACTGAGCTACTGTTGGCCGAAGGAAGAGAAGGAGAAGAAGAGGGGGAAGGCATGCCCGAAGGCAGGGAGAGAGGAGAAAGATTAGGAGTGTGGTAGTGAGGGTAGGAACTTTGAATGTTGGCAACATGACTGGTATAGGGAGAGAGCTAGCTGATATGATGGACAGAAGGAAGGTTGCTATATTGTGTGTACAAGAGACCAGGTGGAAGGCAAGTAAGGCCAGGTGTATTGGAGGTGGGTTCAAATTGTTCTATCATGGTGTGGATGGGAGGAGAAACAGTATACCAAGAGTGTTTTGGAGGTGAAAAGAGTGTCGGATAGAGTGATGTTTATGAAGCTGGAAATTGATGGTGTAATGATGAATGTTGTTAGTGCATATGCTCCACAAGTTGGGTGTGCGATGGATGAGAAAGAAACATTTTGGAGTGAGTTGGATGAAGTGGTGATGATTGTACCCAAGGCTGAGAGAGTGATGATCGGAGCAGATTTCAGTGGGCATACTGGTGAAGGGAACAGAGGGGATGAGGAAGTGATTGGTAGGTATGGTGTTAAGGAAAGGAATGCAGGTCAGATGGTAGTGGATTTTGCAAAAAGGATGGACATGGCTATGGTGAATACGTATTTTAACAAGAGGGAGGAGCATAGGGTCACATACAAGAGTGAAGGGAGATGCACACATGTGGATTATATCCTAAGCAGGAGGGCCAGTTTAAAGGAGATTGGAGACTGTAAAGTGGTGATGGGGGAAAGTGTTGTTAGGCAGCATAGAATGGTGGTCTGTAGAATGACATTGGTGATCAAGAAGAGGAGGAGGAGTGTGAGGGCAGCACCAAGGATCAAATGGTGGAAATTGAAAAAGGGTGATTGTGAGGTGGAGTTCAGGGAAGAGTTTAGGCAGGCAGTGGGTGGCAGTGAAATGTTACAGAATAGCTGGGTAACTACAGCAGAGCTAGTAAGGGAAACTGCTAGAAAGGTGCTTGGTGTGACATCTGGACAGAGGAAGGAGGACAAGGAGACTTGGTGGTGGAATGAGGAAGTACAGGAGAGTATACGGAGAAAGAGGTTGGTGAAGAAGAAGCGGGATTGTCAGAGAGGTGAAAAAAGTAGACAGGAGTATAAGGAGATGACTAGGTGCATGGTAAAGAGAGAGGTGGCAAAGGCTAAGGATAAGGTGTATAGAGAGTTGTATGAAAGGTTGGACACTAAGGAGAGAGAAGAGGACCTGTACCGATTGGCTAGACAGACGGACCAAGGTAGGAAAGATGTGCAGCAGGTAAGGGTGATAAAGGATAATTAGGGAAACATACTCACTAGCTTGGAAAATGTGTTGAACAGATGGAAAGAGTACTTTGAGGGGCTGATGAATGAAGAGAATGAGAGAGAAAGAAGGCTGGATGATGTGGGGATAGTGAATCAGGAAGTGCAACGGATTAGCAAAGCGGAAGTAAGGATAGCTATGAAGAGGATGAAGAATGGAAAGGTTGTTAGTCCAGATGACATACCTGTGGAAGCTTGGAGGTGTTTAGAAGAAATGGCAGTTGAATTTTTAACCAGATTGTTTAATGAAATCTTGGAAAGTGAGAGGATGCCTGAGGAGTGGAGAAAAAGTGTTAAGAATAAGGATGATGTGCAGAGCTGTAGTAACTACAGAGGGATAAAACTGATCAGTCACAGCATGAAATTATGGGAAAGAGTAGTGGAACGGAGGTGATGATTAGTGATCAGAAGTATGGTTTCATGCCAGGAAAGAGCACTACAGATGCGATGTTTGCTCTGAGAGTGTTGATGGAGAAGTACAGAGAAGGTCACAAGGAGTTGCATTGTGTCTTAGTGGACTTATTGACATGGTGCCTAGAAAGGAGTTGTTGTATTGTATGAGGAAGTCGGGAGTGGCAGAGAAGTATGTAAGAGTGGTACAGGATATGTACAATGGTAGTGTGACATTGGTGAGGACTGTAGTGGGAGTGACAGATACGTTTAAGGTGGAGGTGGGATTACATCAAGGATCAGCTCTGAGCCCTTTCTTATTTGCACTGGTGATGGACAGGTTGACAGATGAGATCCCCGTGGACTATGATGTTTGCAGATGACATTGTGATATGTAGTGAGAGTAGGGAACAGGTGGAGGAGAACCTAGAGAGGTGGAGATATGCCCTAGAGAGGAGAGGAATGAAGGTCATCCAGACTAAGACAGAATATATGTGTGTGTGAATGAAAGGGAGGATAGAGGAATGGTGAGGATGCAGGGAGGAGAGTTGGCGAAGGTGGATCAGTTTAAATACTTGGGATCAGCAGTTCAGAGTAATGGTGAGTGTGGAAGAGAGGTGAATGAGAGAGTACAGGCAGGGTGGAGTGGGTGGAGAAGAGTGTCAGGAGTGATTTGTGACAGATGAGTACCAGTAAGAGTGAAAGGAAAGGTCTACAAAAGGGTAGTGAGACCAGCTATGTTGTATGGGTTGGAGACAGTGGCACTGACAAAAAGGCAGGAGTAAGAGCTGGATGTGGCAGAGTTAAAGATGGTAAGATTTACACTGGGTGTGACGAGAGTAGACAGGATTAGGAATAAGTATATTAGAGGGTCAGCCCAGGTTGGACTGTTTGGCGACAAAGCCAGAGAGGCGAGATTGAGTTGGTTTGGACATGTGCTGAAGAGGGATGCTGGGTACATTGGGAAAAGGATGCTAAGGATGAAGCTGCCAGGTAAGAGGAAAAGAGGAAGGCCTAAGATAAGTTTTATGGATGTGGTTAGAGAGGACATGCAGGTGGTTGGTGTGACAGAGCAAGATGCAGAGGACAGAAAGAAATGGAAACAGGTGATCCGCTGTGGCAACCCCTAACGGGAACAGCCGAAAGAAGAAGAAGAAGAAGAAGGTAATGTGCAATGGGAGGTTTGCTGCTGTTTTTTATACATAAGAATTTAATACATTTTATTTATTTTGTTTTTGTTTTTTTTTTTATTTTTAATGTTCACAGGGTTAGTGGGGACATCCATGTTGTTGTGCACATGGTGGTGTTATATTTATCACAATATTTTTCTTATAATGTTTTGGTGCTTTAAATGTTTCTTCAACAGTTTTTAACACTAATTAATTTTAATGTCACTTGTCTTATTTTTTATATAAAATGGTTTCAAGCTGAATGAGTTTTCATTCTAAGGAAGTCAGCTGATTGATGCTGACGAAAGCGCTCAATAAATTGGATTATTAATTGGTGCTTGGATAAGTCTCTTCTTGGTTTTTACAGTGAATTGTACCACTGCAACGTATAGTGTGAAGTGTGATTTTTTTTTTAAATGGAGGTTTCACTGCTGTAGTCGTCATGAAGTTTTGATTTTGAGCATCTACATTCAAACAACACCACTTTTCAGACCTTGTACAAAGTGTGTTTCTTTACTAAATAAGACATTGTCGTGTGTTTGGTAGAAGAGTGGCCCAGTCATCTTGAAAGAGTGATAGTGAAATTAAATGCACCTCACTACTCCATGTAAAACTTCCTATAAATTATTGTTGATAGGTTCATAAGTAGGTACTAGGCTATTGGCTGTAGGGCCTATATAAGCCTAGCCAAACAGTACCCTGGCTTTTGCCACCCAAGAAAATGATTTTCCTGTGCCCCTGTCAAGCAGAGCCACAGAAGTGATCCCTGGGGTGAATTTCCTATCTCCCATCCAATCATCAAGATTTTTCTTGAAGAGTGCTAATAAGGAGCATTGTTTGATATAGATAGGTAGTTTGTTCCTGAGTATGGGAAGTCTCTGGGACAGGAATCTATCCCTCCAGCATGTTCTGTTTATTGTGGTGACAAGGTTTAGGTCTCTAGAGCATGTAGCTCGGAGGGATTGCGATTTCTTTAAGTGGAGCATGTCCAACAGCTCTGGGTTTGACATAGCTTTGTATGTTAGGCAGAGATTGCCTCTGAGTAGGTGATATGCGATAGAGTAAAGCTGGAGATTTTTGAGACAGTCTGCGTAGGGCATCTGTTTGAGGCCAATAATCCTCTTTGTGAGGTATTTCTGTAGCCTTTCTAATTGTTGTAGATGTCTTGTGAAGTACATACCAAAAGGGGCGTTGTACTTTATAATGGGTCTAATGAGTGATGAGTAGAGGGGAACAGTGACCTCTCTTTCTGGATGAGAAACCTTTTGTGATGAGGTGTGCCTTGTAGAAGGATTTCCTGACTACTGTGGCAATGTGATTATCAAAGGAGCTACTACTGTCCACCTGTGTCCCAAGGTCTCTTATCACACTTTCAGTGTTAAGTAGACTATCGCCTATGTGGTAGTTCATGGGTGCAGAGTTTTTACCAAAAGGGATGACAATGCACTTTTTGGCACTGAGCTTGAGGCCATGGCTTTGACACCAGGTATATGTCTCAGTGAGGCCTTTTTGTAGGATGTCCTCATCATTAGGAGTTTTGATTATGGCTCCTAGTTTGCAGTCATCTGCGAACTTTGTTAGCCAAAGACCTTCTGTGTTAGCCTGTACTTCAGAGAAGTAGATACCAAACAGGAGAGGACCCAGGACGGAACCCTGTGGTACTCCACTTGTCACTGATCTGAAGTTGGATTTAGAGTCTGCTACTTTCACAGTGTGGGTTCTGTTAGTGAGCCAGTTGGTAACCCATCTTGTGACATAGGGATTTATACTTAGTTTAGTGAGTTCATCTATAATTCCAGAGTGGGGGATGGTGTCAAAAGCTTTGGCAAGATCTAGATAGGCTGTGTGAACCACCTTACCCTCATCTACGGCTTTGGTGACCGCTTCAAATAAGTCTATCAGGTTTAGGAGACATGATCTGCCTTTTACAAACCCGAACTGGGTAGGGTCCAGAGTTTGGAGATTACCAATGTCATTGTTTATAAGTTCCATGATGATATGTTCCATAGCCTTGCAGACCAGGCTCGTCAGGCTGATGGGGTGGAGTTTAAAAAAAAAATCATAGTTATTTAAAAATAACAGTAAATATTAACATTCTGCATGCATGGATTTTTTCCAGTCTACTTTTAAAATTTCCATTAGGACTAGTGCCTAGTACAGTTACAAAGTACAAAGTAGATGAAAACAGCTGAAATAAAAAATGTATGCATTTTTTTTTTTGGAAAGGAACTCAATAGTTTATGACTGACTGAAATGAAACTATGTTTTGAGATAAAACTAGGTTTTGAATAGCAAAGTATATTTATCTGAACTATATTTTTACATAGGAAGTGTCATATTTTAGAGTAGTTATGGAGTTACTATGTGAGACAGCTTTCAATGACATGGTAGATAACAGTTTATTTTATTTTTGTTTTATTTGCATTTGTTAATGTATTGTAATAGTTATAGAAAATGTGACCTCCAGGATTATGGAATAAGCTTCACTTAGGTTCAGTAGATGTCAGTTACTAAATTCTTCAAAACTGGTATATAAGTATATATTATATATTTTTTTTATTTCAGATAGATATTGTTAACAAGGAGTTATAGTGCTCACGTTTGTGGAAGGATAGTAGGTTGTAAACTTGACATTTAAATCCCTAGACATCTTGACATGTCCATTACTGAACCTAGGGTTTACACTGTTGGCAGGGTAAACAACAACTACTGAAAGAATGTAGCGTTCAGTCAACAAAGCACACAAAACCACAGTAACATAAACGCTGACTGTCACGAACACCACAAGATGACAAAACCAGGCTGGATGATAAAATTCAATAAAAATCTTCTTTAATACATCCAAAGTTGAGCGCTTTCACCCACTGAATGTGGGCTCCATCAGAACAATTTTGCAAAGACTCTATAGACCATTTAAATACTTCATTTTGGTGCCTAAACTCGACACCATAAAACTCCACTGCCAATCATGAGTGGACAGGTGATCCACTGTGGTGACCCCTAACCAGGAAAAGCCAAAAGGTGAAGAAGAAGCAGTAAAGCATTTATGTCATACTCATAATGGACCTTTTTAGTTAAATAAATAAGAAAATAAGTAAATATTTCTATCTGTAAATAACTCCTTTCCTCTCTCATTATCATTTTAAATATTATGAGTCTCATTAATATGTTTCTCTGTGATTTTTTTTTTTTTTGCATTCTTCAAGATACTGACTAGGTTATTTTCAGCAGGAGGTCAGCCTTTCTTTACCTGTACCTTTTTCTGTGTAGATGTTGTAACATCCCCACTCTGGACCAGTAATCAAGGAGCCTGAATCCTCACAACTGACACTGGAGAGGGACATTCACTTGGAATACAAAAATAGATCCACACAGTATTTCCAGCTGCAGCTCTCTGCATCAAGCACAATTTCCCTTAAGAGCACACAGGGAACGCACTCACCCAGGGTCTATATTTTTCTCCCCCAGATCACCAGTAAGGCTCCCCACTGGCACAGCTGCAGAGTTAAGTCCTCAGCTGAGTTAGCAAGCCAAGTCCTCCACCGCTCTCTCTGTGAAACCAGTGCTTTGTGTCCCTGCTGCAAGTAGCTGACACATGTTCACTATGAGATTTGATTTTCACACACACACACACACACACACACACACACACACACACACACACACACACACACCTGGGAAAGGCTGACACAGATTTACCCACTGTGCTCCTTCTGCCCAGATTGTAAAGTAGTTATCACTGCCACCAGGCACTACAAAGCCAGCTATCTAAAGCTCTTGCAAGGGTACTCAATTATACTGAGTGAAATTAACAATACAAATGGTAATGTTGACCAAACAGCAAGGCTTTCAGAAATGGCCAGAGTTATCACTAAATACATATATACAAGTACTCTCAAAGCTTAAATGTTTTCTAGAAGAACCAGCCACAAGAAGAAGTTTAAATATATTTAATAGTAAATAATATGAGAACATGAAAATACAAAGTATCTATTTACAGTTAACACCAGAGTTTCAGTCACAACAAATATTAAAAATGGCACAGCTGGAAAGATTCACACAGTTACAGAAAAACAATACTTAACTATTCTCACGTATTTTCCTGACTGATTTAAAGAGTACTATTCCCTTGTCAATTACTAGAGCAAGGCAAGATGAAGAAGGTGAGGGATCTTCTGTGTCAGGTTCCAAGAAACAGACTGCTCAGATTGACTGAGAGACTTCTCAATATAATATCTAAATATTATTTTTGATATAGCTTACAGAATGGCATCACATTGTCATCTGACTCTGTTTCCCACACTATCACCAACACTAGAAGCTGGCAGAATTTTAGCACCTATGTGTTACCATACACACATATAGAGTCTTGCTAAGATCTGCTGCAGCTCCTGGAAGTCATCAAACCATAAAACACTTCCCTTCTTCCTACATGAGCTAATAAACTATACTTCTTACAGACATTGTATCTCTGTCTTTATTCAAAACTGTGAGATAACATCTTTATGTCCTAGGCCCAGTACTTTAATTTCTTACTATTTTCAAAGTTTGCTGCAGCTAGATTGTGATTTACCTCTTCTCTTCCAGTATCATCTGTTACAATATAAACATTTAATTCAGTTACAATGCAGTCAGAACCCACTGTTGGTGCATTATTAACACAAGAAACTTTACAAATACTTTTTTTCTGCACAAGCATCTGTACAAATCACTTTGATATACATATGACATACAATTCTTTACAAAATTCCAGCAAGCTGTGCTGGCATGTGTTACACATCCACTGCCCTACTTCTCCTGGCATAGCTGGCAGTACCTCGTTTTGTCACAGATATCTTGACAGTAGTTTTATTTTATCACAATTTTTGCCTAGTAGATGCCCTTCTTTCACCCTATTGAATGACCCATTTGTTATTCTTTTGTGGTGAGAGCCAGATGAGAGAGAGAGACCTACAGCCCATTTGTTCCATGGCTGGAGGATGTAATCAGATCATTCACCAGAGAGGTTAGAGTCTTGTGGTAGGGAGCAAGCCAGTTTGCTGGACCCAGAGGCTTTCTTCCCCCTTGGAGCCTTAATCCCATGTGGCAGATGACTCAGACCCTACTAGTGCTACCTACCACTTGTGATGTGCATATCTCCAAGGGCATTCTTTTCCCTGCTGCCTATGCACCTCACACAATTGGCAGTGTGTGCTTTGTGAATGTAACATGTAGTACTCCTAATAGACATCATCCAGTGAGCTAGAGACACCACTTTTTCCTGCATTATGGATGCTGCTTATTCACAGCTTCCCTGGCCCATCCCCTGCAATGCCAGTACTACTAAACATGGGTCATCTGGGTCACAGTTAGCGCTTCAACCCTGTGTGCCACTGGGGAGCTGGGGGTTGTCACAGATGTTTGTATTTGAATATAAATAACCTGCAGAGTACCACATCTGTGGTTATGGTTAACAGTAACTTTCAAGTGTCATGTGTTAGCCTCTGTTTTTTATCCAGTAAAGTTAAAAAAAAAGTTTGGTGGAAAGGAAGGTAAGTCAAGCAGTATGTTTAATTTTGTGGGAGTGAGATAGATTGTTTCTGAATTCTGAAGTCCTTGTCTTATGAAATTGGCATATAAAAACACATCTTACCATTGATTTACATGATCGATATGATTGTTGTTGCAAATTAACTGTGACTTACTTTTTTATCTATAGTTAAGCATTAGCTGTTGATATTTTAAAAGACATGAAAATATTGAATGGTTCAAAACTTGCATTCATTGCCTTAAAAAAGAAGTACGCATTCATAGGCTCATAGGTGTGTACTAGGCTAATGGCCCTGGAGCCTTTACAAGTCTAGCCCATGGGATTACCCTGGCATCATGCCACCTAACATTAATTCCCAGTGCCTCTGTCGAGCAGAGACACTGGAGTGGTCCCTGGGGTGAATTTTCTATTTCCCATCCACTCATCAAGATTTCTCTTGAAGAGGGCCAGTGAGGTGCTCTGTTTGACATGTATGGGAAGTCTATTCCATAGCATGGGCAGTCCCTGGGTTATGAACCTGTCCCTCCAGCATGTTCTGTTGATTGTGGTAATGAGGTTGAGGTCTCTGGAGTGTGTGGTGCGGAGGGATTGGGATTTCTTTAGATGTAGCATTTCTAACAGAGCTATGTCAGACATGGCTTTGTAAGTCAAGCAGAGATCACCTCTAAGTAGACGATATGAGACAGAGAATAGTTGGAGTTT
The DNA here is from genome assembly GCF_019279795.1 of Protopterus annectens. Taxonomy (NCBI): domain Eukaryota; kingdom Metazoa; phylum Chordata; order Ceratodontiformes; family Protopteridae; genus Protopterus; species Protopterus annectens. The sequence goes on along the minus strand of NC_056744.1, from coordinate 24,325,161 downwards.
TTTGACTCTGTCCATGTAGGACAAGTGTTTAAGGCCTAGGATCATCTTTGTGAGGTACGTTTGCGGCCTCTCCAGCTGTTGCAGGTGTCTAGTGAGGTACATGCCAAATGGGGCATTGTACTCGATGATTGGCCTAATGAGGGAAGAGTATTGGGAGACAATGACATCTTTCTTCCTGGATGCAAAACCCATAGTAATGAGATGTGCCACATAGAAGGACTTTCTGACCGCAGTGGCAATGTGGTGGTCAAAAGAAAGGTTGCTGTCAACCTGTGTTTCCAGATCTCTTATAACGCCTTCTGTGTTCAGTGGACTACCATCGATGTGGTAATTCATGGGAACTGAGTTTTTCCCAAAGGGGATGATGACACATCTTTTGGCATTGAGCTTAAGGCCATGGTTCTGACACCAGTTGTTAGTCTCAGTGAGGCCTTTCTGCAGGATGTCAACATCACTTGGGGAGTTAATAATAGCTCCCAACTTGCAATTGTCTGTGGACTTTGTCAGCCAGAGTCACTTCATGTTGGCCTGGACTTCAGAGAAGTAGATGCCAAACAGGAGAGGACCCAGGACCGAACCCTCTCAGTTTGCAACCCACCTAGTGATATAGGGGTTGATGCTTAGCTTAGTGAGTTTTTCTATGATTCCTGAGTGGGGAATGGTATAAAAAGCCTTGGCCAGCTCAAGGTAAGCTGTATGAATCACCTTGCCTTCATCCACAGCTCTGGTGACTGACTCAAAGAAGTCGACCAGGTTGAGCAGGCATGATCTACCCTTCACAAAACCAAACTGTGTGGGATCCAGAGTTTGGAGATTCCCTATATCCTTGTTTATTAGGTCCATGAGGATTTTTTCCATAGCTTTGCATATCAGACTAGTCAGGCTAATGGGGCGATAGTTCCCAGGGTCTGTAGTCACTCCTCCTTTGTGGAGAGGGATGACTGTAGCAGTGTGCCATTCAGTAGGGGCAAAGCCTGAGATGAGGCTATGAATGAACAGGGCACACAGGTGTGGTGCCCGTTCACTCTGTAGTTCATGTAGAACACAGCCAGCGATATTATTCTTGACCGTGGACAGTGCTATTTTAAGCTGTGCAGCAGTAATACTGGGTTGCCTCACAGTCTACTAGTATTGTGATTGGTCCTTTGGGGGTGGGGTAAAGTTGGCACTGAACCTGTTGGCCAGTATATTGGCAATATCTGTTGGCTTGGTATAGAAGGTACCATTGTGCAGTAGCTCAGAGCAAATCTGGGTATTGCCATGGAGATTCTTTACATAACTATAGATGACCTTGTGGTTGTCTTTACTATCTGCTACAATTCTGTTTTCATGGTTACCTTTAGAGGATTTGATGAAGGATCTCAACTTTTTGTTGAGGCTGATAAGGGAGTTTTTCCAGTCTTGGGACTTCACCGTATTCCACATCAGTTTCTTCTTTCTGTTGTAGAGTTTGTTATGGCAGGGGACCACCAGATTGGCTTCCTTTTTTTGGAGGAGAGCGTCTTGGTTCTATTGGGTATGGTGAGATCCATGCATTTGTGTATGTGTTCATATAGTACATTGGTGTATGATTTGGCAGTCATGTAACTATTCTCTATTTGAATGGGTGCAGTGAAGTTAGCCACCTCTGTTTTTAGGAGCCCAGGGTTAGCTTTGGAGAAGTTTTTCATGATGGTTACCTTTGGGGGGGGGTGCGGTGGGAGGGATGAGGATTTCCAAAGTGATTAGTTTGTGGTCGGATCTAACCAGGGAGGAGTTGACTATTGGTGTAGTGCAACTGTCGCCCCTGTTAGTAATGACCAGGTCAAGGATGTTGCTACCTCTAGTGGGGGTAAGAACGAGCTGGTCCAGGGCATTGGAATTAATGAATTCCAGGAAATGTTGAGCAAGTGTATTGGTACATGAATAGTTTTCTCAGTTAATGGAGGGGTAATTGAAGTCGCCCAGTATGAGAGTATGAGAGTGTTAGGTTGGACCCTAATATTATCCAGGGTGCTTAGGAACGTGGAGTGTGAGTCTTGGGACATGGTTGGGGACCTATAGCAGGCTATGACCTGAATCGCTGTCTTACCCAATGTTAGCTGCACCTGAAGTATCTCGGATGCGTTATGTTGGGCTACCAGTCTGGAGGTATCTGCATCCTTTATGAATGTGGAAACACCACCGCCTTTGGGGCTTTGTTCTAAGTTCTGGGGCCGAAAGGTGTGGAATGAGTTATAGCCTGGTAGTGCAGGGGTGCTTTCTGCTGCTTTGAACCAGGTCTCTGTTACAGCACAAATTTCGATGTTCTCCATTTTAAGGAGTGCTTTGAGTGGGGGCATTTTGAGATTTAGACTTCTAGCATTGAGCAGCATGACCCTCAGATTGCATTTGTTTGTAGCTTTTATGGTGGCAATTTGGTCTTTGGAACACAGCCTAAAAAAGGCACTATAGGGGTGGCAAGAGCCTTGGCCAGTATCCGGAAGCACAGGGGTGACAGATGCAGGCTATCTGTGGCAAAGCATCGAGGTCTGTCAAGTCATATCATCCCAGGCAGACAGATACTCAGGGAGGTACATCTCAGGTCATTCACACCCACATGTACAATGACAGAGTCATATTTGTACCTGTTGTTGAGGGACCTGAGTGTATGCATTATGTGGTGGATCCTGGCACCTGACAGGCAGCTGACTTTTACTTTCTCCTTATTCAACCTAGTCAGTGGGACATCAGTGTGCCTCACTATCGAGTCACCTATGACTAGTATGTTGGGCATGCTGTTTTGCTTTAGGGGTTTTGGTTGAGTGGCACACTGTTTAGGAAAGCTTTATGTGTCTCGTGATTAGTATTGTGTTGTGGTGGTCAAGTGCGTTTCTGCCTTGGAGGCCTCTGCTGTTTGGGTAGATTTTTATTGAGAGCCTCCACGAAGGTGAGTGTGTGATTTGTGTTTTTATGTGAAGGCAGTACTGGTGTGTGTTCTGGAGGGCTATGTGTTCCATGTGGTGTGGTGAAAGTGTTGACCTTCTCCTCTTGACCAGCTGTCTTGGCTGGAGAGTGCATATCTTTCAATTTGGATGTATAAGTGCATCGCTCGTAAGTCTGAGTGTTTGGAGGTAAGAGGAGAGGGTTGTCAGTGTACATGAGGCAATTGCTACCTTATCTCAGGATGCCCCATTTCACCAGGTTAATAGGAGAAAGCACAGGGAACTGACCTTTAGACATGCCTGGAGGGGTGGGCATTAATAATAAGTACTGAAGCTGTTTCCTTGTAAAATGTTTAGTGCTGGTAGCACTTTTGTGTGCTACAATAATTGCTACAAGAAGTCTGGTAAAGTGCTAAACTAATAAGCTAGTAAAAGTGCAGGAGAGGACAGAACTAGCAGATCTAATGGAAAAATTGAAGATGAGACTTTTTGGCACTGCACAGAAGCTTGCAAACAGTTCTGGATACAGCAAACCTATAACTGGACTAGACTAGTTAGAGGAAAGGTGGGAAACAAGTGCAAATGTGGGCTTTCAAACTAGAAAGTTGAAAGAGATGGAAAAACTGCCCAAACGACCAATAAACTACAATTTCTAGGGCAGAAACCACTCCTCTTATGGTAGATAGGCTACCTAGTGCTTACCACTCCCACTGATAAACGAGAAGGCTTCCCTCCAGCACGGAAAGGCTTGGGGGCGGGGGCTCAGAAGCTTACAAACAGTCCTGGATACAGCAAATCTGTATCTGGACTAGACTAGTTACAGGAAAGGCAGGAAACAAGCTTGGAACTTTTTTTTTTTTTTTTTTTTTTACAGAAAAGCAGCTAAAACCATACTAAAACAATTCAAATGCAGTGCAAGCTAGAACACTTGAGTTGTAGCAATATTAAAGGAAATACAGTTTAAGTAAATGCAATTTATTCAAATGGTAGTCTGAACTGAATTAAAATATTGTTTTATTCAACTCTGAACAGTTAAAAAGTACCAAAATATATTTATCAGCTCTGTATTTCCAGATTGTTTGAGTAGCACACTCAGTCAGAACACAAGGAAATTCTAGCAAAGTGTTTTTTTCTTTTAGTAAAGTGGAAAGGGAGAATGGAGGAACAGAAGATAATTCAAGGTTAAGAAACTAAGTGGGTTGGCCTTCTCAAATGTTTTCTCTGTATTAGGTAGAATGAGCTAATGACACTAGACTGGGAGGAGTGTCCCAGATCAAAATTACAGTAGGGGCGGGCAACTGCAAAGCCACCAAGTGTAATAACAAAATATCAATAGGGAGGGAGGATGGTAAACTATTTTTGGCAGAAAACACTACATAAATGTTTATCACAGCAAAAAAACAGCAGTGAGCCACTAAATTAAAGTTTTAAACAGATAAAGGAGCAAGGAGACTCTAGAGAATGCTTTTAACTGCAAACAAATCTGTTATATGATACACTCCTTGGCAAGAAACCAGAACAAGCAAACATATGTTTAACAAATGGAGACAATTTCCAATTTATACCTTACACACAGTGAAACTAGCTAGAAAAGATTTGCAAACAGTGTGACAATAAAAACCTTATTTATCAGGCCCTGTGAGTCAGACAGTTTTAGTATAATAATGCAGATTAGTTTATAGCTATAAAATACAGCAAAAAGTATGCAGCAGACAATAAAAAGTACTATAAATATCTAGAATAAGAAATAACTAGTAAAAATAAGCACAAAAAAAACAGGGTAGTTATTATTATATATCACAGATCAGAGTTTTGGTCAGTGCTCCTCCTCCGTTTAGCTCTGTGTGAAATGGCAGAAACACTCACAAGGTAACTTCTTAAGTAACAGAAGGTTGAAACCTGAAACAACTTTAAAAAACAGCTAAAAAAAAAACAATGAGGTGCTTACTCCAAGCCCTAGACCAGGCAATCCTAACCAGCCAATGACCATAAACACTACACTCTCACTGATCATGGTGGAGTGCTGCAATGCTGCCCACCTCCCAGCCATAAAAATCACAGCAGCTTCAAAATAAATAGAAGCATATGAGTTTATATAAGTGAAACTTGCTTGCAAATGAACCCAGACTCTTACTTACACTGGAAAACTATCAGGAGAAGCTGAAAACAATAAACAGACATTGAAGACAATTTATTTGGTTTGTTTCACTTGAATAATATCTATAGTGAAGTATCATCTTCTGTTAATTTCATATACTGTTAGTATATCAGACAGCACCCCTTATGTAGAGCTTCAATAACTTCTTTAATATTTGTAAAAAGGAAGTGTTGTACCGAATATTGCCAGCTGCCTTTCTTAATAGCAGTTTGGTGTGAGGTGTTAATGTACTCCCTGTATATGCATATGTGTGTGTTGTGTAAAGCATGCATTTCTATTAGTCTGCCATGTAAGTGACATATATTTTGCTCTGCCTTTGAACACACTACATCCCGTATTCAGAATAGTCACTCAATGTCTACATTTAGTTCTCCATTTCCATATTAATGGCAGACCCTTTTCCACATCAGAGCAAAACATGAAAATGTATTTATTGTCTCCTGATTCCCAAAAGCAGAATTAACGTTTCTCTGTTTTTGTCCTGGATTTACTCTTCCACATCTCTGTAGTGGTAATCTTTGCTCTTCAGTGATCTATATTTAGTTATTTTGCCATCATGGCCTATCTTAATTTTACATTATGTGAGAACTACCACTGTTGATGTTACTAAAATCTGCGCATCTTTCTTTTTTCATCAGCCATAATATGAAACGTGGCACAGCTAGACAGCGTCTGTTTGAACAAGCACATATAGTTAGATTAATGAAAAGACTTTTGTTAACTTTCAACTTTTTATCTCTAGAACTATGGAAAAATCAAAAAGATAATCAGGGATGAAGCCCCCAGATTAGGGACATTTCTTAAACACCGGTACTATTAACTTAGAAAAAGCGAATGTGGATTATCGTGCACTTGCCAAAGTTAGGAACATTTCTAAAAATTAGGGACAGTTGTTGGATATTAGGAAACTCAGTTATATTGATGTACTGTTTTCATTTTGGATTTTTTTTTTTTGTATATGTTAAATGTGTAATTTTGCACTCTATTAATGACAGTATACTATTAATTTGTAATACTTATCTACCCATCACACTTGGTGTCCCTCAGGTATCCATCTTAGGATCCCTCCTATTTTCCATATTCATCAATGACCTGAACAAGGTTATTCCAGATGCTATCTGTATTCAGTATACGGATGACTTGACCCTAATTTGTTCTGCCACATCCCCAGCGGAGCTGCTATTTCCGTATCAAAAAGCTTTTAATGCGGTCGAAAATTGGCTCTTCAATCACCATCTTATACTATATCCCAAAAAAAACTAAACTGCTACTGTTCTCTCCATTTCGCCGGACCTCCTCTCTAGACTTTTCCATTAAATCTAACGATGGCACTATTATCTTGCCTGATCCCTCTACCAAGCTCCTAGGTGTAATAGTTGACAATAACTTGCAGTTTGACTTGCATATCAACCATATGATTAAAACAGTTAATAAAAAACTTGGTTCCCTATATAGGATCAAATCCTTCTTAACCCCCCCCCCCACCCAGCTAGGACTGTTATTGCACGTACACATCTACTCTCCACACTCCTCTATGCCTCTCCCATATTCACAAACTTGAGTAAAACTGACCTGAATAAGTACTCCAACTGCTATAATCATATTGCCAGATTTGCCACAGCTTCTACCTATAGAACCCACCACTGCGTTAACCTTAAACTTCTAGAGTGGCTTGAACTACCAAAACTTCTGGTCAATCAACTAGTAATTGCCCACAAGATTCTTTACCAGCTAGAATACACACCTGACCTTAAAAGTATTATCACCCCTACCAGAACCTCAAAACACTCAGATCCTCCAACAAAATGTTAGCTTTCACTTTCAAAACTAACAAGTCCGCTGGGGAAGCTGTGTTCACCAACTCTGTTGGTAAATCATGGAATTCACTTCCTGCTGACCTAACAGTAGAACCCTCTCTAGCACTGTTAAAAAATAAACTCACACTATACTTCAAAAAACGTTGGCTATGTCCTTGCTCCATCCTCGACTAATTGCTGTCCTTCTCTAATGTGCCTAATGAGGACATCTCGCCTTAGATATTGATTTTTTAACCCAGTAGCTCTGAATCAAGTAGATTGAACAAGTGATGTCTTGATCCCCTTTAAAGTATGCAAATTTGTAAGGAACTTATAATGTGATATACAAATATATATGCAACGTATACAGTGACATGGCTTGGAACATGAAAAGAGATCTATATGTAAAATTGCAAAAGCTTCTTATTTTGAATTATTTTGCTCTAGGAAATGGCTTAACATGCATATATACCTGTTTTTGCATGCTTTCTTGCATTGTTTTTGCAGTTATGTTTTTGTATTGTAGTTTTGTTCTTTGTATCTGTATTTTCTTCCCAGGTCTCCGCTGAAAATGGTTATGTATCCAGGCAGACTATCCCGGCCAACAAATGTAAAATAAAATAAGTAAATAAAATAATGTAGCTCTTCTGCCAAGGCCTCCACTGTTACACTTTTCCAGCTAGATAACAAGCTAACAACATATGTGTAAGATTATTTTTTCTTCTCTCTCACTTTTGAATATTTTACTTTATTTGCTATTCAACTGAAAAAATGGCAGCACTTTTTATAATAGTAATAATTAAAAAGTGTCACAATATATAAACCATTTATTTAATTTTTTTGCTGTGGGATTTCATAGGAAACTCTTCTATAGCATCCTAAATAAAACAGAATTGTGTTTATTTGGATTTGTTTTTGTTTTTAAATAAAAGCATTGCCATTTATTTCTGTAACTTTCCTTTTATCCTGTCCACTCTCTTTTTGATGGCTTAAATATCTTTAAGTATTAGACTAGTTAACAAGAAAATTACAAAGGGAAAGTCATGCTTATCAGATTTGCTCTCCTTTTGATGTAATTTGCAAACTGGTATTGTATTTATTTATTTATTTATTTACCGGGAAATTCCGACTGGACACATGTCCTTTTTCAGCGGAGGCCTGGGGAGAAAAGCTCCACAAAATGACATGGTAGATGGTAAACAATAATAGTCAAGGTATGTATACAGACTCAGTAAGTAGAGGTGATCATGACATGGAGAAATACAGGAGCAAATTAGGTACAATTGAGTAGTAAGCTCTAATTACAAACACTGAGAAATAAGAAGTAAAACACAGTGCTACAAATTTTCTAGACAGTAACTAGATTACATTAATAATAGACTAAATGATAACTAAATCCTGGCAGGATAAACAAGCAGTGAGTAATCTTCAGTTCAGTTTTATAGTGATAGAGGGGATACTTTCTAAATCTGGGAAAGGAACTCCTTCTAGCATTTTACTGTGTTAAAATAGTGTATTAAAAGTAAGCATCCCATTACTCTGAGTTAGGATCTGTACTGCAGTGCTTTAAGATGTATTATTTTGAAATTAATGCCACAGAAGTATGACTCCACCTAAAACCATGTCATTTAGGAGGGTATTTCTCACCTAGTAAATAGACTGCTGTGTTACTATAACTTCTGTGTTTCATTGCTTGTACTATACTTTTTTACATTTTTTTTATTTGTCAGACAAGGTGCAGACAGCAAATGCTTACATTTAAAAGTAAAAAATTACAACAAGGAGAATATCGTATTATACATTTGAGCTCACATAATGTATTTTGAGTGCATCTCAGTGATAATTCACATCCTGTCCTTTTGATCCATCTTGCATTTTTTTACTTTCTGTATTTCCATGAACTTAATAAACTTAACAGTTTCCAAAGGTGGGAGGAAGTCCCTGAGGAAAAGGGAAAAACATCTGATAACCACACTTTGTTTGGTTAAGCATATGGTGTTTATGTTGTGTATTCTCTCTGTTTGTCTAGTCCCTCCTCCAATGCTCAGTGGAATATCTATCATCAGAAAAAGAAAGTAAGCAAATATGCTATACTGAGACCTAAGAAAAATTGTCATCTTTTGCAAAAATAGGTGTGTCCTGCCTTGAAGGAATTTGGAGTGCCTTTGATGGAACACAAAGGTGCTACTGACTGGTTTCTGTAGTACAATACATTAAAATGGTTACAAACATAGAAGGGGAGGGACAAGATTATAATTCAGGTTCTGACAATGCACAAAATGACATTCATTAAGTATGAAGCAGCAGTACTGTAGTCATTGCTGTAGAAATTCCTGTTAGCCTAGCCTACAGTACAGTTGAATGAGCTCTCACTGTAGCAGAAGGTATTTAAAAGAGAAGTGTTTCCACATTTAGTAACACATGAGTACTACTACCTTATTTGTCGCAAAGATCAGTGTGTAATTTTCTGTAATACCCTTGAACCTACACTAGTCCTGTATCAGCCATTTCAGAGTCAGGCTGGGGGGTGGAGTGTACCACAACGTGTACACTTACAAAATCATAAAACATTTCATCCTAACTTTAATAAAGCTTCCTGTGTTTGGTAGCCAGTCTTGTCAGTTTATACAGGAGGGCTCCCTACTGTAATTTACAAGATCTTTAAAAATGAGTCTTGTATTTTTAACACCTTTATTGAATTATCAGTTAAGACACAAGCAAACATGCATTTATATAAAGGAAAACCAACCATATTAGTGTATTCCTAGTTACAAACATACATCCCATATGTTTTTTTTGCTTGTTTGTTTTTTGTGTAACTATCATCAATCCAACTTTACATAAATTGCTAAATTCCTGCCTTCCCTTAAAACGTATTCCTACTCCAAAACATTATTCTGCATGTATTGTTCTCACAATTTCCATTTTTTATGTAATTTGCACCTATTCTTTTCTAAGGATTTCATGTCCAGTTCTTTTATGTCTGTTATATTATTCAGGACTTTAAACATTTTTTAGGCTTTGATTTCCATTTCTAGCAATTTTGGCAGCTACCAGAAGAACATTATTCTACATGTATTGTTCCCACAATTTCCACTTTTTTCTATGTAATTTGCACCTATTCTTTTCTAAGGATTTCATATTGAGTTCTTTTATCTCTGTTATATTATTCAATAGCTTAAACATTTTTCTAGACTTTTTTGGCAGCTACCAGAAGTAAACATAGCAAAGCCTTACTATTTTTAGGCAATTCAGATTTTGTATCCCAACTCAAAATTTCCTTAGTTACACCCATTTGTTGACTCGATATTTCTGGCAGAGTACTCTGTAGGGAATTTTTGAAGTCTGCCATCTCATTACACTTCCCAAACATATGTTCCAGTTACTCTTTCCCCGTCACACCTCCAGCATTCGCCATCTACCTAAGGAAAAATTATTTGTGGTGTCTGTTTCAGGTACAGAAATAGCTATGCAAACACTTCCAAGCAAAAATCCTTAATCTTCTAGACTTTGCTGCATGTTTGGGAGCCATATAAGTTTCCCGTTGTTTCCTTGTGAATTGCTTATCCAGTTTCTTTTCTTCCCAGGCTTTTCTAATCTTCGCCAAATGATTTCTGTAGCTATGATGCAACATTTTATATGCCCTACTAATTATTCCTTTTTAAACAGCAGCTTCTGTTCTAGATTCAATTAAAAACTGTGACCAGAGCAGGTCTTTCACTTAGGATCCTTCTATTCTTTCTCTTTGCCTATACTCTGATATCAGTCCCAGATAGAGAAGATGATCTTTAGCCTGCAGTCCAAATGTTTTCTTGGTTTCTTCCCATTCTATTACATTTTTCTCTTGAATCAGTCTTGCATTTATGAAAAAGAAACAGAGAATGAAATAAACAACTTTGAATGTTGAAGCTTACTGTATTCTTTCTACAGCATTTTATAGTGGTAAACTCCTTGTACCCCTACCACCACTGGTTGTGCATACTAACTACAAGGTCACTCCATGTTATAGGAAAAGGAATGATATAAGGCACCTCAGTGTCAGACCTGTATGCATAACTTCACCCTCTATGACTTATAGAGTGGTGTTGGAGTGAGGGGAGCCTCAGTGGTGAAATGTTTCTCTCTTTGAAAGTCAAATGTCTTGCTAAGGTGAGGACTCATATGAGCTTAGCTAAGGAAGAAGTGTTTCACCATTAAGCAACATATGTTTAGTGTATCTAACAGCACTCTCTGGATCTTTAGGAGGTAGAAGCACTGTAACAGCTAATTTAAGACTGCGCTATTGAATGCTAAATGATTTTTCCCAAGCTGTAGTGCTTCATAAACCTTGACACATTTTACCAAGTGACACCCTCGCATGTGTCTTAGGAAGTGGCTGATGTTTTGCTGGAACTGGCATTCACTACCCCTTACAGAGTTTGTCAGAGTTTCCATAACAGAAAGAAATGTTTTTCTCCACACCAAGTGATGGTTTGTTTATCTACTTTTGCATCCTGTTTACCTGTGCCAAAAGAAAGAAGCACCTGATCTGAATTCCTGGAAGAGGTAGTCTTTCCATGGTAATCCCTGAGCTGCCCGTGCATATCCAAAGTATGTACAGCCCTTCTCATTTATTCTGTAGTCTTGGAGAAATAGGGATCTGAATATATTGTTTCAGAAGTTCTCTTAGAAACATCATTTGAAGAAAGAAGGACCTGTTCTCAGAGAAGGCCTATCTTTGGATATGGTGAAGTTAAAAACACATTAAGATGTGTAGTTGTGAAATCCTTTTAGTAGATATGGATGTTGCCTGAAATAGTTTTCCAGGATACAAGTTTAGTGCTTTCAAAGTGAATGAATGGGCTCAGATAGATGCAGTGTTAATTGTTCCCAGGAAAACAATTCTTTGTAGACTTAAATGTAAGCCCGTTCCAAGAAATGGTTTTACCTGTACTTTTTCTGGGTAGACCAAGGTGAACAAGCTGATAGAGGTGCCACATGAATTATTATGAAAGAATTTGCCAAATCTGATTCATGTCTTAATCCTCAACCCCCTTTATCCAATTTTTACCAGCGGTTATGGTGTCACATCATTAGCCAATGTGACCAAATTAGCTAGAGCCAGTGTTTACACTGCTGAGTGGCATGCCCTGACATGGTAAACCTGATTCTGGTAAGGAATGCAAATAGTCTAATATGGAAGAGATGTCATAGGTTAGTTGGATGCCCTTTTTTGCTCTCCATAATGAAAATGTAAGTAAGGTAATATTTCCGTGTCAGAGATTTTAGCTTCTTGCATCCCTTGTAAGACCATTTCAGACAGATATGATATATTTGCTAGAAGGGTACAATTATCCAGGCTGTTAAGGTAGTTTACATTTGGATAAAAAATGCACTGATATTCTAGAATTTGTGAATGAGCTATGTTTAATCATTGATTTAATGATGTGTATCTCTGCAGGAATTATATAGCATAGCTGGCATTTTTTGCCATGCTTTCCTTTCTAACTAAAAATGAATTATGATCTGTACATTTTGTGTTTTTCTTACCTGTGTCTTATAGGTTCATAGGTTCATACTAGGCTATCTGCCCTGAGGCAATTATAAGCCTAGCCCTATTCTGTATGGCTTACGCCACCCCTTGATTTGAGTATACTGTGCCCTTTTTAAGGTTTAGTTTACTGTGCCTCTGTCAAATAGTGACACGGGAGTAATCCCTGGGCTAAACCTACAATCCCCCATCCACCTGTCGAGATTCTTCTTGAAGAGATTCACTGAGGTGCTCTGCCTCACATGAACTGGAATTCTATTCCAGAGCGAAGGGAGCCTCTGGGTTATGAACCTGTCCCTCCTGCAAGTTCTATTTATTTCTGTGCTGAGGTTCAAGTCCCTCAAGCGTGTGGCTCTAAGGGATTTAGATTTACTGAGGTGGAGCATGTCCATTAATTCTGGATTTGACATAGCTTTGTATGTCAGGTATAGATCGCCTCGAAGTAGGTGGTATGCAACTGAGTAGAGCTGGAGTGTTTTTAACCGAGCAGCATATGGCATCTGTTTGAGACCATTGATCCTCTTGGTGAGATACTTTTGGGGTCTTTCTAATTGCTGCAGGTGTCGGGTAAGGTACATCCCAAAAGGGGCATTGTATTCTATGATGGGCCTGATGAGGGATGAATAAAGGGGCACGATTACCTCTCTTGATCTAGATGTGAAACCCTTTGTGATGAGGTGGGCTATGTAGAAGGTCTTTCTAACCACTTTGGCAATGTGGTTTTCAAAGGAGAGATTGCTATCAACTTGGGTCCCCAGGTCCCTAATAACTTTCTCTGTACTTAATGGGTTTCCGCCTATGTGGTAATTTGTGGGCACATTGTTTTGCCAAAGGGTATGACTATACATTTTTGGCATTTAGCTGTAAACCATGGTGCTGGCACCAGTTATCTGTCTCTGTGAGACCTTTTGAAGGATGTTTGTGTCAGCTGGAGAGTTGATTATGGCGCCCAGTTTGCAGTCGTCTGTGAACTTGGTGAGCCATAGTCCTCCCACGTTTGCCTGTACCTCAGAAAAGTATATACCGAACAAGAGTGGTCCCAGGACAGAACCCTGTGGGACGCCACTTGTGACCGGTTTCGAGTCTGACATGGCTCCAGCAACTCTCACTCTGTGGGTTCTGTCTTTGAGCCAGTTTGTGACCCATCATGTGACATAGGGGTTTATATTTAAGCTGGATAGCTTAGCTATGATGCCCGAGTGGGGTATTGTGTCAAATGCCTTTGCAAGGTCCAGATAGGCTGTGTGGACTACCTTCCCTTCATCTGTGGCCTTGGTGACTGTTTTGAAGAAGTCAACCAGGTCCAAAAGGCAGGATCTGCCCTTGACAAAGCCAAACTGGGTAGGATCTAGTGTCTGTAGGTCCCCAATGTCTTTGTTTATGAGCTCCATGATGATCCTCTCCATAGCCTTGCAGACTAAGCTAGTCAGGCTTATGGGGCGATAATTTCCAGGGTCCGTAGAGGCTCCACCTTTGTGGAGTGGGACCACTGTTGCTGTACGCCATTCTGTGGGCACATATCCTGTAGTGAGGCTGAGATTGTATAGCTGTTTTATTTGAGGGATTAGTTCCTCTTGGAGATCATGTAGGATGCAACCTGGGATGCCATCTGGTCCCATGGAAGCAGTGTTTTTTGCTTTGGAGAGGGCAGCCTTCACCTGAGCATCAGAGATGTTTGTGAGGCAGCCCTCTGCTGGGATAGATACTTGCTCTTTTGGTGGGGAGGGGGTGGAGAAGTTTGTACTGAACCTGTCTGCCAGGATATTGGCGATGTCTGTGGGTTCAGTGTATTTTTTGTCGTTTAGAATCAACTCAGAACAAGTATGGGAGTTGCATCCCAGGTTTCTAACATAATTGAAAAAAGCCTTATGATTGTCTTTGGTGTCCTGTGCAATTTTTCTCTCGAAGCTGGCCTTGGAGGATTTTATGAGGGATCGTAATTTTTTGCTAGTACTGATCAGAGATGCCTTCCCTATTAGGTATTTTGCTCTATCATGTAGTAACTTCCTCCTTCTGTTGTACAGTTTATTTATGGCAGGGGTCCACCAGACTGGATGCCTGCCTTTGGGTGATTGGGTCTTGGTTTTGTTTGGGATAGCATGATCCATGCATTCCTGGAGATGTCCGTAGAATGCGTTTATATAGGATTCTGCAGTTTGGGCCGTAGTTTCCACTGGCCCTGGGGCCTTAAAGGATTCCACTTCAGTTTTGAGAAGTGAGAAGTTCGCTTTTGAGAAGTTTTTCACTGTGGTTTTCTGGGCTGGGGGTGGGTTCGGGATGTGGACATCCAGTGAAATTAATTTATGCTCTGATCTTACCAATGAGGGATATACTTCTGGTGTGGAGCATAGAGTCCCCATGTTGGTAATGATCAGGTCTAGTATGTGTCCCCTCTTGTGGGAGTGGTGACTAGTTGTTCCATAGCATTTGAGTTTATAATTTCCAGGAACCTTTGGGCTAAGGTGCTGGGGCTTGAGTAGTGCTCCCAGTCAATGTTTGGGTAGTTGAAGTCGCCCAATATAATGGTGATCTTCATGTTCTCCAGTGTTTTCAGGAAAGCAGAGTGGGATTCCTGACTTTGAGAGGGTGGTCTGTAGGATGCTATAAACTGAAAAGCAGTCTTGCCCACTGTTAGTTGCACATGGATGGTCTCCGATACTTCGTGCAATGCCACTAACCTGGAGGTGTGGATATCTTTGATAAATATGGAAACTCCCCCTCCATTTGTGGTTTGGTCTGGGTTGTGGGGCCGAAAAGCATGATATGAGGTATAGCCTGGTAGTGCTGGGGTGCTCTCTGGAGCCTTGAACCAGGTTTCTGTCACTGCACAGATATCAATGTTCTCCATACTGAGGAGAGCTTCGAGTGCGTGCATCTTGAGGTTAAGACTTCTGGCATTTAGCAGCATTACCCTTAGTTTCTTGTTCCTTGTGCTGTCTATGGGGGTGGGTTTGACTTTTGAGCCTTGCCTAAAAAAGGCACTATGGGGGTGGCAAGAGCCTTTGCCAATATCCGAAAGCCCAGTGGTGACAGGTGCAAGCCGTCCCTAGCGAAGCAACGTGGCTTGTCAAGCATGTCACCCCAGGCTGACAGACACTGGATCCCCTTTGAATGACACCAAAATTTTAGCCAATTGTTAAAATCGATCATTTTGTCTTTGTACTGTGGCATCATTCTAGGTGAGGGTAAGATGCTGCTCAAGGTCAGAGTCATACCAGCCTGGGCTACATGATCAGAGAGCTCCTCTATGTCTCTTTTCATGTAGTCCAGGGAGGTACGTCTCAGGTCATTCACACCAGCATGTACAATGACTGAGTTGTATTTGTATTTGCTTTGGAGTGACCTGAGTGCTTGCGTTATGTGGCGGATCCTAGCACCTGACAGGCAGCTCACCATGACCTTCTCTTTATTCAGCCTGGTGAGCAGGACATCAGTGTGTCTGACAATAGAGTCATCTATTACAAGTGTATCAGGTGTGTTATTCAGCCTTAAGGGCTGTGGATCAGCTCAAATACTTGGTTAGGAGAACAAACAAACAACAGCCATCCTTTTTAAGATGAAAGGGTAAGTTTTTCTGTCTTGATAGTCTTCTTGGGGGTTATCCAAAGCTTGCATTGCCAGTCCGAAGCTATGAGACTACTGTTTTGTTTTGCTTTTAGAACATACTGCTCAACTGTCACGATTTTCACAGAATGTTCAGACTTTTGCTTCTTATTTTAGGTCTGTTCCTCATAAATTTTTGATTTTATGCCAAATAATTGAGGATTGCAGTCTTTGATGATGGCATACATATTTGTCTTTCAGACTTTACATCTTTCAGAACATGCATGGTAATACAAAACCTGGTATTTTAGCAACTTTCGAAGTCAGTAGAAGCAGTATTTAAAATTTGTCCTTGATTTTGAGCCCTTGTTCCACATTCATTTTGGCTTTGTCCAGTTTTTTTGCACTTAGAGGTTGATGGGTATGTTTCAGAGCCACTTTCTGGGTTAACAGCATGTGAAAGGGTCATACAGTAGCTCCTAATCCTTGGAAATGAGAAAGCATTTGTCCTCATTGCTGACTTCTGCTGGATTCTTAAGCAGAACATGAAAGGCTCTGGGTTTTTTAGTGCAGGAGAGAGGTCTGTGTTTTGTCTCTGGGGTTTTTTAGTGCAGGAGAGAGGTCTGTGTTTTGGCTCTGGGGTTTTTTAGTGCAGGAGAGAGGTCTGTGTTTTGTCTCTGGGGTTTTTTAGTGCAGGAGAGAGGTCTGTGTTTTGGCTCTGGGGTTTTTTAGTGCAGGAGAGAGGTCTGTGTTTTGTCTCTGGGGTTTTTTAGTGCAGGAGAGAGGTCTGTGTTTTGGCTCTGGGGTTTTTTAGTGCAGGAGAGAGGTCTGTGTTTTGTCTCTGGGGTTTTTTAGTGCAGGAGAGAGGTCTGTGTTTTGTCTCTGGAGTTTTTTAGTGCAGGAGAGAGGTTTGTGTTTTGGCTCTGGGGTTTTTTAGTGCAGGAGAGAGGCCTGTGTTTTGTCTCTGGGGTTTTTTAGTGCAGGAGAGAGGTCTGTGTTTTGTCTCTGGGGTTTTTTAGTGCAGGAGAGAGGTCTGTGTTTTGTCTCTGGGGTTTTTTAGTGCAGGAGAGAGGTCTGTGTTTTGTCTCTGGGGTTTTTTAGTGCAGGAGAGAGGTCTGTGTTTTGTCTCTGGGGTTTTTAGTGCAGGAGAGAGGTCTGTGTTTTGTCTCTGGGGTTTTTTAGTGCAGGAGAGAGGTCTGTGTTTTGTCTCTGGGGTTTTTAGAGCAGGAGAGAGGTCTGTGTTTTAACTGCCATTTTTGTATTATTACACTTAACAGTCTTGTGTCCAGTTTTTAGTCATATACCAGTGATATCCTTCTGCTCGAAGAGTATGCTGTCACAATAAGATAACATGGGAGAAGAATTGCTTGATGGGTTAGGGGATTCTTCCGAGTCACACTTGCAAATCTTCGAGGTTATATTGCACATTTGCAAGTACTGTGGCCTAGCCCCTGTTTGTTCAGATACCATATTGTTCAGGTATTGCACGTTGAAATTAAGGGCAGTCATTCCAAATGAGGAACTAAGATTTAGTTATTTTATTTTATTTACTGGTTTGGTTCCAATAGGTTAGTAGTCTATTTTCAGGGGGACCCGAGATTGTATTTATACTGCTAGAGGAAATTTGGCCAGGGTATTGGGGAACTTCCCTTACTTTTTGGAGCTGCTAGATGCATCAGCAAGGAAGAGGCCTAAGGGAAGCAGCAGCATGGAGAAGGAGAGAAAAGTTAAGGAAAGTGAGAATTTGGAGAAGAATTTGTCTGATATGGAGCTTCAGAATATAAACAAAGATTCCTGCGTGGTGGATGTTACAAATGAGCAGCATTTAGCTGTCTCCTTGGAGAAAGAAGTAACTGAGTCTGTGAAAGTGGTGCTGATAACAGAACTGGTGTCAGGAGGACTTGCAGATGATGTTGTGTTAAACATAATCAAGCAGAATGATCCAGATGACAGTTCTGTTGTTTCATGGGGTGAAACTTATTCAGTAGCGACAGCAAATAAAACAGGAAAGCAACAACAAACTGAGAAGGGGTCTGGTTTTGTGACAGCAGATAAATGAATAAATAAAATATATTCAGTAGTGACAGCAGGCAAAAGGAGAGCAGCAGCAAACTGTAAGAAATACTGTTTTATGTATTATTATTATTATTATTATTATTATTATTATTATTTTTTTTTTAAAAAAGACCAACTATGAGAATAAGAACTAAACATGAAACTAGTCAGATATTATGCATGGGACAAATTGGTAACTGTTCTGGGTTTTAATTTAAAGCTCAAGACATTCGGTCTTTTATCTGTACTGGGACAGAGACATTTTGTGACTTAACATTTGAAACTGATAGACTGATGATAACATTTTTGAAACTATGTAACAAAAAAGGACATAGCCATGGAACAAGTATTTGTTTTCTGGTAGTAACTTAAATGTACAAAAAAATGTTACTTTGCAGTTTAGAGCTGATGAACTGGAGGAAGACAATTTTAAAAATGCATGCAGAGTCTGTGTGAAACTGTTGATAATGTTATGAAAGTTAGAGATGCTAGAAACTTATGGAATGGAGGGTGGAGACTGGAAATTGGTTTGAAACATGAAAACAACATGGTGAAATACTTGCCAAGTCTTATTTTTGTGACTGGTCATACAGGGACATTAAGATCCGCTGGTCAGCCTAAGTTATGTTTGTTTTGTGGGAACTTTTCTCCTTTAATTAATGATTGTGACATGGTACAATATAACCAGTGTGGGGAGAAACGGCATACTCCAAGAAGGACAACAAGAGGCTGGGTGAGAGGGTAAAAACATACACAAGGAAGGACTATAAAAGGCGTGGGGAGAAGGTGAAATAGAGGGTGAACAAACAACACCCTGTTCTCCCTGAGACCTGCATCCACATCCTTTATTAAATCTCTTCTGCTAAAACGTAAACCTTGTTCTCTCTCTGCAGATCACCTGCCACCTGCCTTTCTCAAACTTGCTGCAGAATCCATTGCCTACCCTGTCTCCCTGCTCATAAATCGATCCATTGAAGAAGCCACAGTCCCTGACATTTGGGAAGCCTTTTACTCCATCCCACTGCATAAAGGCAGAAATTATACTGACCCTTCAAACTACAGACCCATGGCTATACTTTCCCCCTATCAAAAATACTTGAAAAGTTCATCCATACTCAATTACTTAATTTTCTCCTTTAGGAAAACCTACTGACTCACACCCAGCATGGATTCAGACCAAACCACAGTACTTCTACTGCACTGCTGAGGCCAGACACAACAACAAACTTGTATCTTGTCTTTTCCTCGACCTCTCCAAAGCTTTTGTCACTGTTTCCCACCCCTCACTCCTCTTTAAACTCAAATATGTAAATCTCTCCACTACTTCTCTTACTAGGTTTGCTAGCTATCTTTCCAACAGGCAGCAGTCTGTCAGATGGCTCACTAACTGCTCCTCCTTTCTACCCATAAAATGTGGTGTCCCCCAAGGATCCACCCTAGGCCCCCTGCTGTTCAATATCTTCATGAATGACCTCCATACTTCCTGTAAACAGTCCTCCCTCATCAATACGCCCACGATTCTACACTTATCTCTGTCTCCAACAACTCATCTGACCTCCACACACAAACCCAAAGCTTCTTCCTGTCTGTTGAAACGTGGTTCACCAAAAATCAGCTCATCTTAAATCCAAAAAAAACTAAATTCCTACTATTCTTTCCTCGACCTCTCTCTCACCATATAGCCTCCTTTGTCATCACATCCCTTGACAAGACCCCCATCCTAGCCGAACCCCACACAAAGCTCCTAGGCACAATTATTGATGATGAACTTAAATTTAATCTCCATATTCAGCAAAATATAAAAAAAAAACACCAAAAACTTGGTCTGCTTTATCGAAATAATACATTTCTTAACTCAGAAGCTAGCCTCTCCGTAACTCAGTCTCCCCTCCTTCCCTCCCTTCTGTATGCAGCCCCTATTCTCACCTCCATTCACTCCACATATCTTTCCAAACTCCAACAAACTTACCATAAAGTAGCCAGATTTGCCACTAACTCTTTACACAATACATGCTACTGCCTGGCACTAAACTCTCTTAAATGGCTAGAATTCCCTCAACAACTCCAAATGTCTACATTTCAAATCATACACTCTGTACTGTACAAACCTACATCTTGCCCCCCTCTCTCTCTCTCTCTCTCCTTCCTGGTTTCTTATTATACCCCAAACTGCACTCTCAGTAAATCAAATCAACAACTCCTTGACATTTATAAACCCAACAAATATTTTGGAAAAATACTTTACAAATGCACCTTAGCCCAAGCATGGAACAAACTCCCCTCATATATAAGAACCATCTCCCACCCTAAGCACTTAAAAAAAAGCTTAAACTACATTTACTTAGCATAAAGTCTTGTCCCTGTTATGACCCTGCCTAACCCATTACATATTCTCATCCCCCCCATGCCAAGAATAAACTCCACTTAGCTAGGTAATTACAATAACATAGACGTATCGCATATACCTAGCTCATTAACTTTTTTGTTTGTGAGGTATGTTTCATCTCTATTTTTACCTGTCTGCTAGAAGAAAAAAAAAACATTGTTTATATTAGAGCCAATATCTTTCTGTGCTTTGTATTTTTCTCATGTTCACATTTTTTTCAGCACATCTCAGTTACCTATAATTACATTACTACTGCTATTTGAACTGCGCTTGGATTCATTGTTAACTATGTTGAAATTTGTTCTTTGTGTCTGTAAAATCTCTGGATCTTTTCTCCTTGGGTCACCACTGAAAATGGGCCTCTGGCTCAGTTGGACCAACCCAGTTAACAAATGTCAAATAAATAAATAAATAAATAAGGAGAAGCTGTAGAAGAAGACGGATATGCAGAGGAAACATGAGAGGAAGTGCATCCAGGAAGAGAGGTCAGGAAAAGGGATTAATACTTTTTTTATGTTTTGGACAGTGAGCATCTGATTCCAAGGATCAAGGATTGTTTGTACATAAACCCAGTGAAAAAAATTCAGTTGGAGAAAGAGTAAAAATAAGAAAAAAAAATGTACAAATATTTCCCCTAAACCTAAAAATAAGGAAAAGCAATGATTTTAGAGTGCTTTCAGTTAATACAAACAGTATTATTAATGCTGTAAGAAAGTTTGAGACACTGGAATGCTGTACTAAACATGATTTGGAAGTTATTCTTTTAGAGGATGTAAAACTCCTGACAAGTGAAGAAAAACTGCAAACAGAAAAATTGTGGGGTGGAAATATAATATGCAACTTAGGAAACAAACATTCTGGAGTGGCTGTGTTGTGTAGATTTATTGTTATGGATGTGAGGTGGAGAGAATATGTTTGTAGAATTATAGCATTATGTGCACATATAACAAGCAAGGAAAGAGAGAATCTGTCTCCTCAAATATTAGACTATATTTGGTGTTTCACTGAACATTATAATTGCAGGGCACTTTAATTGTAATTTAAAGGGAAAATGTAAAGGGGGAAGGATGTTAAAAAAAATAAAAAGTGGTAAATTAGCTGTGTAGAGAGCAAAAATAAATGGACTTATAGAAGGGGCACTTGGATCTGAACTTGATTATTTTGCATTATCAGAAGGCTTCAGGGTAGCAGGTAGTAAAACAGTTGTGACAGGTTTTTCAGACCATTTAGCAATATGGATGGAGGTGATGAAAGAATGACAGTATATTCAAAAAGGAAAGTGAATAAAAAGAATAAATGAGTAATTATGGGATGAAACTGGAGACAGGGAAGTACTGCAGTGATGGAGGGATCATATAACCATGAAGGACTTCTATACAAATGGTTTGAATGGTGGATTGAATTTAAAAAGAAGTATAATGTATTTTTCAATGACAGGATGATGTAAGAAAGGAAGAGAAAGTGAACTATGGGAATATGTGTAGAAACGCATTAGATAATTTAGGTAGTAATACAAGAGACTATTATAACATAGGAAAAGCAGTATATAAAAGTAATTAAGAAAAAATAAGGCATTACTGTTTAGGGTGATGTATTATTTACAAGGGAGAAGGGAAGATGTATCTGCATATGTGGGTAAAATAGTAAAGGAGGATATTAATATAATAAAGGAAATAAAAAATGTAAAAGGAGAGGTAAAAAGATCACAAAATCAAATTATGAATATTGTAGTTCAGCATTTGGAAATATATATAATCATAAAAAGATGGGCAATAAGAGAGATTATGGAAAGTAGAAAAAAGTCCAGAATGAGTTTAAAAAGAATTAAAAAAAATACTATTAGTGCATTGGATGAAATACTTATGAAAGTAAAGGTTTCAGTATGAGGTCTAGATGGTTTAGGGTATTGAATGTATAAAAAATAATGGATTGGCAAAGAGAGTATATTGAAATGTACTGAATGAATGGTTGAAGGAAGGGTTTGTCTATGAAGGGTTATATAATGGGTTTTTAAAATTTATATGGAAGGAAGATGAGAAGAATGAAATATAAAATTGGAAAGCAATCACATTAAATTGCACATATTATACATTTTTTATGAAAATAATACAGAAGAGAAAGGAAGGAAGGATGGGGGACATTAGGGAAGAAAGTATATATGGTATAAAAGGGAATGGATGTCAAGAATTGTTATTGATTGTGAGAGAAATTGTGGATGACATAAGTAAAAGGGAGGATGTGAAACTTATGGAAGATGATATTAGCAAGGGATTTGATACATTAGGACATGATAATTTTTGGAATGTTATGGAAAAGTATGGAATAGGTAATATAGTTAGGAGAGTGCGCATGTCAAAATAGTAGAGTGAGGGTGCTAGTGAATGTGTTGTTGAGTAAGGAAGTGTGCACAAAGTGTGGTATAAGAAAAGAATGTCCCATGAGTAGAATATTGTTTGTATTGGTAATCAATGTGATAGTGAGTGAAGTAGCTCATAAAATTAAACCTTCTAGATATATGATGCAAAAGAAGGTGGTGATTCCAGCAATTGTGACATATGCAGATGATATAGTGGTAGTTCTAAGAACAAAATATGGATGAGAAAAGTTTTGGTTTGTCTGAATGGATGTTTAAAGGAAATGAGAATGACCTTGAATAAAGATAAAAGTAAGGGTGTAGGTGTAGTGGTGAAAACTGAAGGGGTGTGTTTCAATGAAGAATAACATTTGGGGAAATATGTAGTTATGATGTTGTGAGAGGGTTTGATAAAACAAATGAAAGAAATGTGTCTTCTGTGGAAATCATATGGATTAGCATGCAGGAAAAAGGCCTATCTGGTGAATTGTGTATCAATGACAAAAATAGCATATATATCAAATGTTTATACGATCCCAGAATATATGCAAAGGAAATTAAGCAGTTGGTGTTTTCTTTCACATGGGGTTCAAGATTAAACTCAGTGAAAAGAGATGTGTTGTATACGAGTGAAGATGAAGGAGGACTGGGATTACTAAATCCAGTTGTTTATTCTGCTTCTTTAAATCTGTATATAATGTGGGTAAAGGAAGTGAATGAGAAATTAATAGAGAGAATGTTTAAATATAAGTACAAAAATTTGGGGAGATGATGAGAGTAAGAAAAAGAGAAAATTAATATGTAAATGAAATTAAAAACTATCAAGAAAAATACTAGCATGGAAAATAAATAATACAGTGAAAGATAGAAGGATGTGGTACAGTAAAGCTTATTGACTAGATTTGGGTTAGTGTTTAAATTAGGTTTAGTGTTAGGATTATGGGAGTGTTTAGTATTATGGTCTGCATGCAGTGTGTGGGGAGTTTTAATTGTCTTAAGAAATGTAGAGAATTGTGTGTGTGTGTTTATGTGTGTGTGTGCGTGTGTGTGTGTGTGTGTGTGTGTGTGTGTGTGTGTGTGTGTGTGTGTGTTTATGTGTGTGTGTGCGTGTGTGCATGCTTGTTTGTTTTTCTTTTGACAAAAAGGTAATTTTCTTTTCTTCTAGTTGGACTTGATTAGGCTTTCATGAGTTTATTTTCAAAGAAATTTCCTACTCCCGTGACAACTGGAGACAGGCTTTGGGTCAGGGTCCTTTGAACAGTGGTTATTCCAAAGAGTAGGGCTGCAGATGGGAAGTGCAGTTGGCTTGTTGTGAATTAGTTGTCTTTTATGAAATCAGTGCCAGTAAGGAAATAAATTAAATCATATTGAAGATGTGAATCTTCACAAACTTTTAAGGCTGCCAAATCTAGAATAAACTGAATGTATCTTGTTTTTTCAAAGCTGAATGACTTAGTGACATAATGATCTAGGAAGTTAAGAATACCTATTGTTTTTATTAAATGATGAGAGTCTCAAAGTAAGATATGCTGTTTTATATAATTGTTATACATCTCAGAATGCTGTCCTGTATATCAAAGATTTGTAGGTGTTTAGGCTTTAGTTCTTTTGTAGATCCTGCTTTGAACATTTCTCTGGGAGCCACATTTGTACACTTGCCATATGGTCCCTGATATGTGTTTTTTTTTTCTTCTCAGTATTCCAAATGAAACCACTGAAACCAACAGCTCAGACCGATACCATTAATAATATTATCTTTGTGTTTTTATATTGTTTATCCTAATATGAAGGAAACAGTAATGTGCTTTATTTATTTTTGTACTTAGAGCTGATACTGTATACTGTTAGCCTGATGTTTGTAGTAGTTAGGTGTGTTCTTTGTTTCTTCAGACAGTCAGGTATTTATAATCTGATTAGACCAGTACTTGGATTACAATAGTTTGTTATTGAATATCCAACATTATTCTGTGCCTATCCAACATTATTCTGTGCCAGCTTAAAACAGTCAATTCACAGAAGGCAAACTACCTTCAAGAATCAAAAGTCAGTGTTCATGTGTACATGTGAAGAAGTCGGAATGGTTTTCTTTCCCTTTCACACCTGCTTTGTGTGCTCATCGTCTGTTTAAGCATTAGATGTTGTAACAACACGTATGCAGCTTCATTGATTTTTTCCATTTTATTGCAGTGATTATCATCATCATCATTATCATCAAGCCACTCTTTCCCATTTTACATTGGGGCGGACTGTTGCTTCAACTCTAACCCCCCTCTCTCAGTTGAGAGCCACTGTCCAACCTTCTTCAACAGCCATGCCTGTCTGTCACTGATCCAGTCTCACACAGTCCATCCATCTCTTAACTGGATGTCCTTATCTCTTCTCATCTTCTTCTTTTCTTTCCCAAATCTGTTTTACCCAATCACCTTCTGGTTTCCTGCACATGTGACCGCACCACCATAATTTGTTCTTCTTGATGTTCTCTATTTTAGCTTCCTCTCTGATGTACTCATGTCTTTCTCTGTTCCACGGTGTGCATCTTACCACCTGTCTCAGTCCCTTCATTTCCATCACCTCAAGTTTACATAGCTGTTCTACCTTCACTGTTCAGATTTCTGTGAATGTACCTCTGTTTTGTACACCTTTCTTTTTAGCTTCTTTGGCATTTTTCTGTCAGACACAACCCCTCATACTTTGTGCCAGTTGGCTGCAGCAACCCTGATTCTACCTTTGACCTCCTTGATGTTCATCATGTTTCACTGCTGCAGTCATTACACTTGGGTTATCCTGCCATCAGGCGGTCCC
The DNA here is from genome assembly GCF_019279795.1 of Protopterus annectens. NCBI lineage: Eukaryota > Metazoa > Chordata > Ceratodontiformes > Protopteridae > Protopterus > Protopterus annectens. The sequence goes on along the minus strand of NC_056744.1, from coordinate 24,299,635 downwards.
GCAGTGGGCCAGAGTTCCAAAGTCTTGGTCTGGCGTCGGTTGCTGTCGCGTCTTCCCTGACGTCAGTGCACCAGGGGTATATAACATGCAGCCAATGCCATTTTCTTCAGTCTTTCTTGCCGCGTGGTGCCCGAAGCAAAAGCAGTTCGCAAGTGCCGGTCGGCCGACTCCTGAAATTTCAAATTCGATTTCAGATCCGAAGTCTTCAATAAAGCTAAGTACCCCGTTGGGGAAACTTTTTCTTGCCTCAGACCGATGTCAGTAAAAGTTAATATTTGTATTTCTTGTGGGAAGCAAATACCTCATAAGGATTTTCATTCTTACTGTATTCCATGCCTAGGCCCAGATCACGACATCACTAGTTGTCGGTTTTGTGCTATATTTAACAAACGCACTATTAAACGTCGGTTTGATTTTGCACGTCATTATTTTTGGCGGAAGGTTTAATTATACCATGGCATCGGAGCAACTGACAACAGGAATTCACAAAAAATGCAAAGATAAGGATAAGGACAGGCATCCGAGGCCCAAAACTGACGACGAAGCCTCTTCTAGGCCAGTCGCCGGTTTGCCAGTTCTCAGTGAGGCGCTTTCACAGTCCCTGACACCCGTTACCTCAGAGCCACAGGCCCCGACCGACTCCCACGTGGTGTTGCCTAGGCCTCTGGATACTCAAGGTGTTGGGCCTACAGAGACTAACCCTTCAGATGGGTCCGGAGCTGCTGAGCAGGCTTCGGCTTCTGAGGGTGTTTTCAGACCTTCACAGCTTACCATTGCATCTACAGCCAAGTCTAAAGCAACATTAAAGACAAAGAAGCAAGTACAGCATTCACCTGGACAGGCCTCCATGCCTAAAACGTAGATGCTCAAAATGGCCGAAGACTTAATTACTCTGATCAGGGGTACCCATCCCCCTCCTAATAAAAGGCCTAGGCAGGATACAGACTATGATTCCTCTGACCAGATTTATATATATTCTGACTCCTTTTCAGACCAGGGATATTCCTTACCCCCCCTATGAGGACTCTGATGCCGAAGAATCTGTCCCTTCAGCCTCTTCTCCTGATGATTATTCTTTTGGGGAAACTTTACACACCATGAGGGAGCATTTCCACTGGGAGGGCCAAGATTACTCTGAGTCCAAGAAAAGGCTCAGAGATTTTCTTTTATTGCCTCAGCACAGGCTCCTTGCTATTCCGCCAGTGTTGGATATTGTGGACGATGTGTTCTCTGAGTCCAGTTTAAATCCAGATTCATTACCCCCTGCTCCAGTCAAGCCAGACAGGTACTACAGAGTCCCTGACTCACGTAAATTTCTTTATAGAAACCCTGCCACTGGCCCAGAAACCGTTTCCCAGGGTCCCAAAGGGGTAAAGGCCTCCACAGCTAAAAATCCAGTTCCCTCGGACAGGGATTTCAGAACATTAGACAGATGGGGGAAGAAAGTTTACACCTCAGCAACATTAGCAGTGAGAGCTTTAAACTGCCAGTTTCACATGCTTAAATATCAACAATATTTACTGTCTCAGTTAAAACAGAAAATGAGTACAAGTGCAAAACAACCTGACTGTAAGGAAATGCAGGATTTATTGCATGCAGCTGAACAAGTAGGTAAACACTTTGCAATGTGGTTTTGATTCATTAGAAGCTTCTTGTAGAGCAGCAGTTACAAGATCTGTGATTCAAAGGCATGCTTGGTTAAAGGAACAAACCTTACCAGATCATGTTAAGGCGAAATTATTAGATGCTCCTTTACAGCAAGATATTTTATTTGGTGTTAAAGCAGAGGAGGTATTAAAGAAAATGGAGGATAAGGCAAAATCTATGCAAACAGTAAAGGATTTCTTACAGGTACAGCCACCAAGATTTAGCAGAAATTGGCCTACTAAAAATTGGTCCTTTCCAGTGTCAGACAGGCCACAAAGAGGCAGATACAGATGCCCAAAAGGCAGATCTCAGCCCCAAGGATCTTATAGACCACAACAGTGGGGTGCTTCAACACCAAAGGGAGGTGAGGACAAGTCACAACCTTACAGGAAGCAATCTCAATGACTTTCCCCTTCCAATGCCAAACTCTTCCCTTTTGGCAACTCCCTTAGGGGGGAAACTAGCACTTTTCTCACAAAACTGGCAAACAATCACCCAGGACAAATGTTGTGTCTCAAGGTTACAGGTTCCACTTTCACACTTTACCAAGGCTAAAAGGAATGCCAGACCTGCCACAAAATCAATGGGCAGAGGCACAAAAACAAATTGCAGCCCTTGTGGACATGAGAGCTATTCAAAAAGTACCACAGCAGGAACAAGGACAAGGTTTTTACTCAAGACTCTTCCTGGTCCCCAGAAAGGACAAAGCCTGGAGACCCATTCTAGACCTTTCCACTCTAAATACTTACCTGGATGTTCCAAAATTCAAAATGTTGACACTACAGCAGCTCCTTCCCATGTTGGCCAAGAAAGCTTGGCTTGTTACTTTGGACCTCAAAGAAGCATACCTGCGTGTCCCTATCAGACAAAATTGCAGAAGATACCTCAGATTCATAGCTGGTTCAATGCACTACTAATTCTCTGCACTGCCCTTTGGCTTACCTACTGCGCCCAGGGTCTTCACAAAGTGCCTGGCACCAGTAATTGCATTTTGCATACAAAAAAGGAATTCAAGTTTATCCATACCTGGACAACTGCCTGATTCAAGCAGAAAGCAAGGACATTCTTCTAAAGCATCTGGCGTTTGCAAAAATGTTATTAAGTTGCGTAGGGTACACAGTAAATGAAAAGAAGTCAAAACTAGTGTCCTCACAAGAGATAATATTCCTGGGTGCCAGCTTTAATACAACAGCCCAGATGGCTTATCTCACGCCAGACAAACAAGGACAACTGACTCAATATTTTCAATTGATGGCAACAAAGTCGCAACTCCCTGCAAGAAAAATTCTGCAGGCCTTGGGATTCATGGCATCCTCCATACTTCTAATTCCATATGCCAGACTGCATATGAGGAAATTACAATGGTAAAAAGTGTTTGGACTCAACACTCTCACAGCTTGGAAATGGTAATACCACTAATTCCCTGCCTGCAACAGGAGTTCCGATGGTGGGCACAGGCATGTCACCTCAGCAAGGGTCAGCCTTTCACACTACCCACAGCCAGGCAGACTTTAACAACAGATGCTTCGGATTATGCCTGGGGAACACACATGGCAGGAAAATGTATTCAGGGCAAGTGGACCACAGACCAAATGCATCTACACATCAGTCAAAAAGAGATGTTGGCTGTACAAAATGCCCTAACAGCTTTCAAGGACCATCTGCATCCAGGACAATTATTATTAAAGACAGACAACACCACAGTAATGTGGTACATAAACAAGCAAGGGGGCACTCATTCTTACCCCCTATGCAGACAAGCCATGACCTTGTGGAACACAGCTCTAACTTATCAAGTTCATCTGCAAGCACAATTTCTGCCAGGAAAGAAAAATACTCTGGCAGATGACCTAAGCAGAAACATCATGGATCATCATGAGTGGAAATTAAATCCACAAGTTTTCAGCATGATAATGCAAGCATGGGGGTGCCCGGACATATATCTCTTTGCCTCCCCACTGAACTGCCAACTTCAAAAATTCTGCACAAGGACTTACCACACACAAGCATGGAAAGTGAATGCTCTTTTGTTCAGCTGGAAAAGCCTGCACATTTATGCCTTCCCTCCTCTGCCTCTCCTTTCGAAGGTCCTCCTAAAAGCCAGACAAGAAAAACCACAGATGATTCTGATTGCTCCAGACTGGCCATGCCAACATTGGTACCCAATCTTAAAGAACTTAGCTCGAGGCCCACCTTAGATTTTGCCTCAAATTCCACACCTTCTGACTCAACAAAACAATCAGATCCTACACAGTCAGCTAAAAGCCTCATCCCTGGCTGCATGGCAGATTCATTAGCCAAACAGGCAACATCTCTCTCAAAAGCTGTTTTGGATGTCATTTTGGAGGCCAGAAGGCCTAACACCAGGAAATCTTATTCAGAAAAGTGGAAGAGATTCTGTGCCTGGAACCAGGATCAAAGCCTTGACCCTCTTGTCCCTAACATACCTCAGATACTACAATATTTAACTGAGATGCTGGACAAAGGACTATCCTTCTCATCCATTAAGATCCACGCTTCTGCCATCTCGGCTCATTACAACACAGATCCTCCTATTTTCTCTCATCCATTGCTAAAGCAGTACCTCAGAGGGGCAAAAAACATAAGACCGCCCCGGAGAGCACCAACACCTACTTGGGACCTCAGTTTTGTCTTGGAAAAACTGACTTTACCTCCTTTTGAGCCAGCCAATGCAGCAGAAATAAAATATATATCACGAAAAACTGCCCTGCTACTGGCAATAACCTTAGCACAGAGACTCAGAACTACAGGCACTAATGGCAGTGGAGCCCTTCATCATTTTTCACCAAGACAGGGTTTCCTTAAGAACAAACCCTTCATTTATGCCTAAGGTGGTATCTAGTGTGGCTCTCAACCAAACTATTCACTTGCCAACATTTTATCCAAACCCCTAGAATAAAGGGGAGAGAATTATACATTCCTTGGACATACACAGACAATTACGCTTCTACTTGGACAAAACAAAAGCTTTCAGGAAAACTGAGCAATTGTTTGTATCCTATGCTGCAAGATCACAGGGAAAAGCTATTTCCAAGCAGATCATTTCAAAGTGGATAGGACACTGTATCCGGTTCTGCTACACACAGCATGGGAAGCCTGTACCATCTAACATTAGACCACATTCCACCAGGGCAGCTGCAACTTCTACTGCCTATCTTAGAGGAGTACCTACCAAGGACATTTTGGAAGCTGCAACTTGGAGTTCAATGCACACCTTTACCAAGCATTACCACTTGCCTCTTTACTCCAGATCCAGAGCTGGCTTTGCCACTGCAGTGCTGCAGGGCCTCATAGCCACACCAAATCCTCTCTAGAACCAGCCATCCTGACTCAGCGTTGGGATTCGTCCCAAGTGTAATGACTGCAGCAGTGAAACACGATGAACATAGTACAGTTTTGTACCTACCATAAATGTCTTCACTGCTGCAGTCCTGGTTACCCACCCGCTTTCCCCTCTTTCTTAGCTGGGTCTTATCTATATCTTTCTACACTATACTTTTTATGTGGTGTATTTGCTGGCTACTAAAGGTTATGTTTTTACCTAATGTATGTTTTGTAAGCAATATGTATTGCCTATCCTATTGGGGGCACCTGACATCTGGGGCAAGAAAAACTGAAGAAAATGGCGTCGGCTGCATCTTATATACCCCTGGTGCACTGACGTCAGGGAAGAAATGACAGCAACCGATGCCGGACCAAGACCTTGGAACTCTGGCCGACTGCAGAACCGCCTGACGGCAGGATAACCCAAGTGTAATGACTGAAGACACTCGAACATCTACATTTATGGTAGATACAAAACTGTACTTTCTGATTTTCCTTGTCCTTAAAAATGCCTTTCAAATGCTTGAAGCTATTAACTTGTTCCACTGTTTTTCCTATTACCACAATTTTCAGCATCTTATGACTTCCCCCATTTGCTGCCATGCCAACTGCCTTGTCTGCTTTCATTTTTATCCCCTGCACCTTCAGTTTCCATTCCATCCCCCTGGCATTTGCTGAAATCACTGTTCAGAGTCTTCCTGCAATGCCACACCATTTGCATGCAGCAGCTTTTTTTATTTGTCCCCTGTAATCTGATTGCTGATGTACTCCATCACCAGTATGATCTATGGAGGGTTCAGAGTTGAGTCCAGATGCACATCAGTCCCACTGGAAACCCCTTTGTGAGTACAAAAGCTGTCTGTACTTCTGTCATTTGGTTCTTGTACATAGCCTGCACTAACTCTGGCAATATTTCCAGGACTTTGAACTATTGGACTACCCAAATCAGCTTTCTTGGCACCTTGCCATATGCTTCTTCCAAGTCTAAGAATACCCAGCTGGAATCTTTTCTCATCTCCAGTTTCTTCTCCAATATCTGTCTCACTGCAAATATTCAGTTGGTTGTACTGGGTTTTGCTTTGGTTTCCTCCCACATCCCAAAGACATGCTATAGGTGGATTGGACACTCTAAATTGGCCCTAGGTGTGAGTGCCTGCATGTGTGTGCCTTCTGTGGAAGGTTGGGTGCTGGGCTGGCAACTCAACGCTGTAAAACTCCAATGCTAATCATGAGCGGACAGGTGATCCGCTGTGGCGACCCCTAACCGGGAAAAGCCGAAAGAAGAAGAAGAAGTAGTACTGGGTTTTGCTTTGAATCAGAATTGCTCATCTCTCATCTTCTTGACTGCTACTCTTGTGCCTTGTTCGTCTTTATCAGTTTCCCTTTTCCTGTAATGTGGCAGGAGTATGTTATCTCTGTACTGCCTGTAGTCGTAAATATCCTCTTTGGTCTTCTACACAGACACTAGAATGCTTATTTTTCCAGTCATCTGGGATACACCTTTCTCCATATTGCTATGAGTATCCTCAGGAGTCATTCCTGCTCTAACATACCCAACATCTCGATCATACCTGCCATGACTTCATCTGAGCCTGCCACTTTCCCTGACACCATTTTCCTTAGTACACTTCATACTTATAGAGTGAGTTCTCCTTTCTCTTTCATCATAGCTTGTGCATGTGGCAGTACAGCTGCTATGAGGTTTTCTTCATCCAAAAGCTTCCATCTGTCCTTCATGCCCTCTTGAGTGGTGTACACATTGTTGCTGGCATCCCCTATGAATGGCGTCTGCCAACTATCTTTCTCTTTCTCTTTATATTTCTGACATTGCCTTGCAGCTTGAATGAGATTCCTTGTGTCATCTGCTGAGTCAGTTTCCAGAAGCTGGCAAAGTTTCCATGATGCCTTATTCTTTTCCATTGTGACTGCACGCTCAACCTCTTTGTTAGCCACTGGTATTTTGTCTTAGACTGGAGAAAACATTACAAAAGCTGTTGAAGTCCCTTTTTGTAAGTGCTGATGAACCTCACAACTAAATAATCCATTTTGGAAGAAGGTAGAGTACCTCAAAGAGTGATCCAGAGCTCTTAAAACCAATCGCTTGGAACTTAAAATTTCCTGTTCAGATGAAACTACGTTAGCCATTGCATTAATTTCTGAACCTTTAATGTCCCTGCCCCTTAGATCAAAATACCATTTATCATAAAATCACAGCCTTTTGACATCAAAATACGTTTACGTTTCATAAACCTGCATGACGTATATATTTCAGAAAAGATTGCAAATGTGTCAAAAGTGCAGATGATCTGCATTGCAAATGCAGCCTGCAACACTTTTCTGCTGCTTTCCCCATTAAAAGGGTCTTGAAGCTGTCCATTGATATTGTTTCCCTAACATTTCGAAGTCTACAGCTGTCCCTCCATTCCCTAAAACTGATTTGTCTGCCTTTACCTTCTACATATTCACATCCATTTTCTCAGCTCACAGATCGTTGCATCATAGGACATTGCTGTATCCATGGCCTTCTATGTGATCAGAAGCATGGCTTCAGAAAGACTAATAATATTTTTACAGCCTTAACTCAAACCAGCACAATCTTAAAGGCTGCAGTTCCATGTCTCACCATTCTCTTCTCAGGAGTTACCCAATTATGACCTTAATAACCTCTCCCTAAGCTAAATATAAGTTTAACTAGATTTTATGTTTACAAACTGACAACTCCACCCACTCCCTGGAGGAGTCCAGCAAGACTCCATTGTGAGATTCTGCTTTTAATTATATTCCTTAACAAACTTACTCATGGAAATAAGCACCTTGTAGTTTACATTTGTAGTGATATGATAAACCTCCATACTGACCACTCGGTGTTTTCAGCTCCTCTGTGCACAGTTGGTTCACAGAGAACAAGCTTGCCATCAACTTTGTCAAACAAAATGTGTTTTGTTTTATACCTTTTGTGTTAAAGATGATGAATCTTAAGTGGAAAGCCTCTGCCAAAGATAATATAGAGTTTAAAACTGGGCTGTGTTTTGCCTTCTCACGTTCTTTTTCTTGTCACATTAACAAGACCCATAGTAAACTCTCTTCCTTGCCTGACACCTGCAGTATTAATGACCTTCTTATGTATGAGTCAAGAATCACCAGATAGGAGCTTCTAAGGGATTCATGGCATTACCTTAACAATTCATAATGTCAAACTACAAATGATCAAACCCAAATAGGAGATCATGAGCAGTTCAAAAAAAAAAAATAGCAAAAATGTATTTTATTTGTAAGCCCCCTGCACTCTCATCATCCCTTGATATACATGTATATGTATTTGTATGTATGTGTGTGTGTGTGTGTGTGTGTGTGTGTGTGTATGTGTGTGTATATATATATATATATATATATATATATATATATATATATATATATATATATATAAAACATATGGGTCTAATTTGTTTGATTGAAAACACATTTCACTGAATCTCATTTCGTCTAAGCCTCATTTCACTGAAAGTAAATTTCCTGAGCACAATTCACTAAAAGCTCACTTCACTGAAAACTCATTTGACTGAAACTCATTTTGTCTATAAAGTTATATGCCCTGTTCCCCACTGTAGTGCAATCCTGGAGTCAGTATATATAGTAAAGAGTGGTGTGGTGTGCACAGTCCCCCACATTAGAGAAGTGTGTGGGGTGTAGCCCCCTACATAGTTTGAGTATATATTATCTTTTGGAAAGAGTTATTCATTCAACTTGTAAGTATCCAAGTCTATGGTTTACAACATGTAAAATAGGTGGGGGGACTATGCCCCCACACCCCCCACTGTGGTGGGCTGTGGCCCCCACCCCCCTTACTATATGGCACTACAGCGGGGAACAGGGCATATACCTTTTTAGATTAAATGAGTTTCAGTCAAATGAGTTTTCAGTGAAGTGAGCTTTCAGTGAATTGTGCTTGTGAAATTAATTTTCATTGAAATGAGGCTTCAGCGAAATGAGTTTTAGTGAAATGTGTTTTCAGTCAAACCAGGTAGACCCAAATATACACACATATGAAAACATTTCATAGATATATATATATAATTATATATAAAGAGATATATAGATTATAGCATACATATTCCAACTCCAGGATCACACTGCAGTGGAGTAAGGGCAAATTTCCCACCCTCCACTGTTCTGCGATCTTGCTTAGGAAATGACGGTAAAGTTTAATCAGCTGATTCTTGATTAGCTCTGTCTGCTTTTGCTATCTTTGAAAAAAATAGCTACTAGATAATAGCAGCGTAATCCAGCAGAGCTTACCCCCTGCAAAAACAGATCTTTTTTTTTTTTTTTGAACTGCATATGATTGACCATTTGTGTTAGATTGTTTGTAGTTTGAGATTATGTCATGGAGACAAAATGTCATGCACCTGTACTGGGGTATGTAGACCCATTCTGAGGCGAAGTTTCACTGTCAAAATACAGAGGCTGCAGACTGCAGATTTTTTTTCCTGACATCTTCTGGGAAAGAACCTTACTGTCTAAATGGAAAGTAAACTCCTTAGTTATGAATAAATCACATTACTTATTTAGATTTATCTGTAAATTCTTGAACATGGTGTACTTCCCTATTCTTACCTTATCCTCTTCCTGTCCTTTCATGACAGGCATTTTGAGTAGAACTTGTGCCATTTTTTTACCACATTTCAAAGGTAGTTCAGCAGGATATGCCCAAAAAACACAGATCCTTAGGATAAGATAACTTAGAGGGAAAGGTTATAGAATGAGATAAGGGTAAGCCAAAGTTATGACTGCATGTTAGAGTACAGGCAAAGAGAAAGGGTTAGGGATGTGCTACATGTAGGACCAGTTCAAACAGTGTTATTAGCTGGGCTTAAAACAAAATATACTGTTATGAAAGGGGCCAGTGGTGTAATATACAGTAGGTTAGCTATAAGAATCAGTCAGAGATGGTTTAAGAAAATATTGGGGAAAATAAAATAGAAAGACATATTACAAAATAACACCAGGAAGAAATCTGTAGGGCTCTCAAGTGTGAAAAAAAAATCTAGAACGTTTAGGATTTTTGCATGGAAGTGTTTGCATAGGTATTTTTACAATACAAGTAAATGTCAGGGGATTTTTCCAAATAAGGTAGTAAATATTGAACAGCTGGGGAAGAAAGAGGAAATTTTGAATGTGTTTTTTAGAAATGTAAAATATTGATGGATTTTAAACATTCCTTACAGAGTACTTTGATAGAAATTTTGAGGGACAAATTAACTAAGGAACTGATTGTTTTGAGCTGGGATATAGAATTTGAACAGCATAGGCACAGTAAGGTGTTACTAAGATTAATGCTGTTGGTCAACAAAAGCAATTACTCAAAAATGGAAATCAGAATCCAAACCAACTGTATTGGAAGTATTGACTGTTGTAAAGGAGACAAATTAATTGGATGGGGATATTTAGAACTGAGAAAGAGGAAATTTCATAGGAATATATGAAATTTGTGGGGATAGTGCATGCAGAATAATGCTCAGGAGGAGGAGGAGGAGGACAGAGGTTTAAGGGAAGGCAGGAAGTGGGCAATGTATGTAATTTTAGAGTAAATGAAAATCGTTAGTGTGGATCTGGTTGATCCATAGTGTACTAATTGACTGAAGAGCTGGCCAAGTCATAGAATAACATTTCTGAAGGCTGTGATAGTAAAGGGCTGTTGGCTAGGAAGGAGGATTACATTGGCATGCATTCATATTCCAACAAAAACTGCTATTATGGAAACAAGAATATTTGGGTAGAAATAACCAGCTTTAAAGGGAATAGAGGTTCACAGAGGTTCCTCACTAAAAGAATACAGGGCATAAGTAATATGTCCTATGCAGACTGACTCAAGGCCCTGTACCTGTATTCTTTCTCCTACAGGCTTTTGATGGGAGACCTATGTCTGGCATACAGGGCATTGTCAGACCCCACTCTGATGGACGTCCTGCATATCCACAAAACAAACTGCACCAGAATTACCCCATTCTAAAGACTTGAGACTTAAAAGACAACAGAATGGCATTAAATATACTGATCCCAAGGATATTGCCAATATACTGGCAGATCGATGTAGTGCAAACGTCACCCCCCCTCACCCCCTAAAGGGCCCATCTCAATACCAAAAGACTGCTAAATTCCGGTAATCACAGCCACATAGGTTCTAACTGCACTCTCCAAAGCTAAGAAGACTGCATCCATGGGACCAGACAGCATCCCGGGCTGTGTACAACATGAACTACAAAATGAACTTGGCACCTCACCTAAGTGTCATGTTTAATCATAGCCTCACCTCAGGCTTCGTGCCCACTGAGTGGTGCACAGCTACAGTTATCCCACTCCACAAGGGGGGGATCCACCTTGGATCCTCAGAACTACTGTCCCATCAGTCTGACAAGCCTGATCTCCAAGGGCATGGAACGCATTATCATGGAACTTATAAACAAAGACATTGGCAACCTTCAAACACTGGACCTCACCCAGTTTGGGTTTGTGAAGGGCCGATCATGTCTCCTGAACCTGATTGACTTCTTCGAATCAGTCTCCAGAGCTGTGGACGAGGGTAAGGTGGTCCACACAGCCTATCTGGATCTTGCCAAGGCCTTCGACACCATCCCCCAATCTGGAATCATAGATAAACTTACTAAGCTGGGCATAAATCCCTACATCACTCGATGGGTTGCCAACTGGTTTACTGACAGAACCCAGACTGTAAAAGTAGCCAACTCCAAATCCAGCTCTAGACAAGTGACAAGTGGAGTACGTCAGGGTTCAGTCCTGGCATCGCTCTTGTTTGGCATCTACTTCTCTGAAGTACAGGCCAACACTAAGGGACTCTGGCTAACAAAGTTCGCAGATGACTGCAAACTGGGAGCCATTATTGAATCCCCAAATGATGTGGATATTCTACAAAAGGGCCTTACAGAAACAGATGCTTGGTGCCAGAGCCATGTGCTCAAGCTTAATGCCAAGAAATGTATAGTTATCCCCTTTGGGAAAAAACATGTACCCATGAATTACCACATAGGTGGCAGTACACTAAACACAGAAAGTGTGATGTGAGACTTAGGGACACAGGTGGACAGTGGTCTCACCTTTGATAACCACATCGCCACAACAATCAGGAAATCCTTCTATGTGGCACACCTCATCACCAAGGGCTTTTCATCCAGAAAAAAGGAGGTCATTGTCCCACTGTACTTATCCCTCATTAGACCCATTATAGAGTACAACGCCCTATTTGGTATGTACCTCACAAGACATCTGCAACAGCTGGAAAGGCCGCAGAAATACCTCACTAAAAAATCACAGGCCTAAAGCAGATGCCCTATACTGACCATCTAAAAAAACTCCAGCTATACTCTGTGGCATATCGTCTACTCAGAGGTGATCTCTGCTTAACATACAGGGCCATGTCAAACCCTGAGCTGTTGGACATGCTCCATGTAAAGAAATCCCAATCCCTTAGAGCCACACGAAGAAAGGTATTAGTAGAAGGACCATAGGATAGCAATTGGCAGGAACATTTTGAAGTGGTGGAACAAATAGGTCTATTTGTGTACAAAATAAAAGGTGAAAAGAAAAACAAAACAGTGTTCGTGCATAAAGATCAAATAAGAGTAATCAAAAGCAGTAAAGAGACAGAGTCACAAAAGTGACATGCATGTATTTTCTTTTCAGAAAATGAAGCTGAATCTGCTTAGAGTGCACCTGTTTGGAATACAGAGGAGTAAAAGGTAGAAAACAACAAATGAAAATTGTATAAAGAACTTTTTTTTTTTTACGAGTGTTATTTTTTTTTTTTTTACATTTTTTTATAATTGTATAACAGCACCAGGAAAAGCAGAAACTCCAACAGAACAAGTATACAAAATTAATAGTAGAACTTAAGGTAATTTTTTTTTGTCCAGGAGACAAAGGTTTCATATTGGAGATCTTTCTTTTGACCAAGACATCACATTTTAGAAGACTGCCAGAGGAGAGAGATATGTCCAATTTTTGCGAAATGAAGTAAACGTGTCATTAAAAAATTATACTGCTATGAAATGTTGTATACAACAAAGGGAGAAGACACCTCTTCAGTTTTATACTGAATGTAAAGACGGTATTGCAGAAGGTTCTAAAATAAAATTAGTGGAAAGAAATATAGTGGTCTATATTAGTGATTCAGAAATTATTTGAAGACATCTTTGGTCGGTTATTGTCAGAACTTTTAATAATAATCCCATAGCCAAATTTGATCAAGTAATCGGGGTGCCATCAATATGTACAGTAGTGGGGCAAAACTACCAAAAAACAGTAATGCATTTTAATAGTTCATTTCCTCCTGACACTAAAGGCTGTAGGAGACAGAGAGCTTGGTACGACATGTCATTAGGGGCAGCTTGGAATGGGACTAGGTACCTTAAATTCAACTGACATAGAAATACTAACAAACAGATTAAAACTGACAGGGCAGTATATTTCACAAGTAGTACATTTATAGGCACCACAAAAGAGACATATACATTTTCAAAATCAATTTTTGCAACATTGTAATGATTTTTTTAATTAGCAGATTAAGGTTTGATGTTACTGTTACTAAATTTGTGGATTGGTCTAAATGTACTTTGCAGTCTCTGTATGTACAAATGCAAAAAAAAATTCAGTTCAAAGTAAATTGATATCTAGTAGTAATGAATATGCGGGGAGAACTATGTTTGAACAATGGATCCCAAGTGCTAACTGGATTGAAATACATGGGCAGCAAACAGTCTGCACAAATGCATATTGTACAGGAAAAGTTATACATTATAATGTAACAAGTTCAAAGGTAATGTGTCAAGTTATAGTTTTTACCACTAGTGTTTGGACCATCATTCTATCCGTACCAGTATTGGTTACCCCATTTAGAAAGAAATTATATTGATTTATAAAATAAAACTCAAAAAAAATGAACACTGTACTCATACAGCTAATGGGCTGGTATGTGATCAGCACTCACCACTATATGAACCATATTTTTTACAACATTCTATAAATCTATGTAAAAGGACAATTTTACCTTCTAGTTTTGAAATGTTTTTGGAAATAAGCCCACAGTTTGTGTGTATTGTACCAAATCAAAGTTTATCATTTATTAAACAACATCCTTTTGTAGGTTGTATTAATAATGTAATGTGTCTGACAAGGCATAAAAAAAGTATGTGTTCATTCTAGAAAACAAAGTGGCAGTGTCTTTTTAATGGAATCCACAAACATTGTCAGTGATTAATGTAGGTCTTTCATTAGAATCACTACATAAAATCATAAGTAAAAGTAAACAGTTAAGTCAACAATTGCAAAAGGTTAATAAAACAATCCTAAGTCATGAATTAAATTCTGTAATTGTAAAAAAATAATTTAATTAAATTAGCAGAAAAAAACAAAGCATTTTCAGCCCATAATTAGTGGGACATTTTCACAGGATGGTCTGAAAAAGGACAAAGTTATTAGACGGGATCATTCATCCAATTTTAGTAGTAATGTTTGTTATTATTGTGCTAAGAATATGGAATTGTGTGTTGACTTCCTGTATCAAAAGAAAACTAAAGACTTTGTTTCCCAGTGTGTTTTTAGTTAACAACAATGAAAATTACAACTTAACTAAAGAGTACATACCAATGTAAACTGTTTTGTATTTTTAAAACAAAACAGAGGGAACTTATATTTAGAGATTTATAAATGCATGTAGTTAGATGCATATACACTTATGTTGCTATAGTGTATGTAGAAATAATATAGTCAGTTAGATGCATACATTTCTGTTTGCTAGCATACATATATTAAAGGATTAAACTGTTCTCAGCTAAAATTATAGCATTCATCTGTAATGTAACATGAATGTTCAGGATTCTGGTACAGCTTGAGAAAAAATACTGATAAGGATAACTCCTTAAAAAGACATTTAGCTGAATGTTCAGTAATGCAAGCTTCAAGGATTACAGATAAGGAATTCTCGAGATGCAGGTAACTGAGTTGGAGGCAAGGGCAACTTACTGAACTGTGACATAATTCACCTTGAAACAAGAGCACAAAGTAGCTTAACAACAAATTCTATGATAACAGAGAATATCAAAGTAACAGATTGCAAATTCCAATGGTATTAAACAACAGACTGTTCTCAGGGACAGAATCCAAATTATAGAAGAGAAAAGTCTATAAAAGAACAGTAAAACTGAATAATGTTAGATATGATTTTTTGTTAGATCTGCTTAATGGGGAACATTTTTCATGCTGTACGAAGATCAAACTTGAAGACAGTAAACCCTGCAAACTGTACAATATTGTACGTGTCGTTTTATATAGACAAGTTATCTTAATAGTTCTTCACAAAGAAAGTTAATACTATACAGCTTAAAAGGTTAATAGTCTGCAAAGTTTATGTGCACTAACCAGACTTTGTTTTTTTACAAATAAACCCTCACAAGAATATTAACATTATAGCCATCTACCTCCCCCCAGGTAACAACCCATCCACCATTGAAGATTTTCTTAGCTGGTGTTCTTCTACTTTGAGACAAGAAGTTATTATTATGGGTGATTTTAACCTTGACTGGGACACAATCTCCTCTAACAACCCCTCAAATCACATTCAGCTTTTCAGCTTTGCTCAATTAATTCTCAACCCTACTAGGGTTGATAAACACTTTAACAAACAGGCCATCCTTGACTAGGGTCTCATCAATTTCAATTGAGACTGCTAGCACTCAGGCTGTCTTCATGACAGCCTAAGCAATCACCTTCCAGCCTACCTACTAAAACAACACTCCTCTCTCCCTAGAGAAATTAAATATAAACTAGTCCTTAATAAAATCAATTTCACTCTCGAAACCTTTAATGCTCTACTTCAACAAGTCAACTGGACCCCAACTTGATCAAGCAGTAGAATATTTCAATGACAGATTCGTCTCTATTTTAAATACACTAGCTCCCCTTAAGAAAACACACACTAAAGCAAGATATACTCCCTGGCTCTCCTCCAACACTCAAAGGACCCTTAAAGAAAGAGACATGGCATGGCATAATTAGACCAACTGTATTCCTCAAATTGTCTTTTATACTAGTAGAATTCCGTATCTGTAGAGCTTTTCTCTCCAGGCCTCCGCTGTAAAAGGGTTAGCTCTGGCCCAGGCGGACTCTCCTGGTAAACAAATGGAAGTAAATAAAAAACAAATAAATAAACTGTGCTTAACTGTAAGTGTGCACTGAACCTTGTCACTGACCAAAGATGCAAGCAGGGTGACTTGAAAAAAATGGAGATTGAGTATGTATTTGCCAGTCTTTTGGAGGCTTAGCAATAAAGTCAAGCTTTAGCAGTATTACTTGTAGGATTTATTTCTGGTAGTGTCTGGCAAGTGCATATTGAAACCAAGATTGTATTGGGTTGGGGGGGGGGGTTGGTACAAGTAAGATGTTCATCATGTGATCACTGGTGCAGTAGCTTTAGATATATGGGTTATATCCTGCACAGAATATAAAAACCATCAAGCTTCTAAAACTTAAATGCGCATTCCATGTACCCAAATAAAGAAGAAAAATAATGGTTTGCATGCCAAGCCTTTCAAAGTTTTCCTGATGCCAAAAAGTCCCCCTCTTGTCAGCTTTCAAGGATCAACAGTAGGCTGTTCCTTTTAGAGAAAAAAACTTCCACATTTTATTTTTATGCCAGAAACTTAATATTTTATGTGAAATTATATATTTTAAGCTATGAAAAATATTTTAATGTACTTTCAAGTGACTTTTAGTTACTTTTTACTTTTGTGGAAAAAATTGTTAAAATTGCGGATGTCAAAAAGATGAATAACTGTATTTCTTGGAAACAACAGATACCTCATAGGGATTACCATACCTTGTGTATACCTTGTTGTTCTTTAAGGCTCAGTGGAGCCAGAGAGTTTTTGCCAGGAGTTTCCAGGCAGAACTCAGGTTGCCTTTACTGTTACAGGATAGGAGAGGTAGGAGCAGGAGGGGGGGCTGAGGGGTAACTGTTCTTCCCTTCTTCCCTCTCTCTCTTAGAGCCTCCTCCTCTCTCATGTTGCCAAAACTTCTTTGAGAGGTGCTAGTTCAGCTTCAGTGGGGGGGCTCCTAGCATTTCGGGTTCTGTACCTAAGAAACATATGCTGATAAGGGCCTAGGGTGGAACGGAGTTTGATAGTTTTTTGAACAGTGTAAGAGCTTCAGGAGTCTTCTGCGGAGACTTGCAGGAGTATCATGATTCCACTCCACACTTCTTCTCCTGAGGATTTCTCATTTCAGAGACTCTGCATTCCATGAGGAGCACTTTAAATGGTTCAGGAAGGCTTAGGGGAATCTTGTTTTGCCCCAGCATAGGCCCTTAGCTATTCCTCGCTCATATTTAGTTTAGTTTAAGAGTAGAAGACCCAGAAAACTATTTCTCAAGGGCCTAAAAGGTGTTAAGGCTTCTGTGGTTAAAAATCCTGTCAGACCCAATGACCTGTCTTTTCAGCTGCCAGTAGATTTCCACAAAGAAAAGAGGCTCACAAAGCAGTTTCTCAGTTACTCCAGATGGGGCCATTCAGCCAGTCCCTGTTCCAATTTTGGTTTTCTCTCTCTCAACACTTTTCTGGACATTCCAAAGCTTACCTTCATGTGCCTATAAGGCTAAGTTGCAGGAAGTATCTCTGCCTGATTCTGCTTCAAGAAAAGGAAGACCTTCTACAGCATCTGTACCCCAAGACATGTGCTTTCTGGGTGTGAGACTGAATACAGCAACAAACAAAAGAGTTGTCATTTTTACTTCATCAACTATCTCATCAGTCAGTGCTGACTGCAAGGACAGTCCTTCAACGGCATCTTGTTTCTTGGCTTCCCCCCCAAAAAAACATATGATGAGGAAGCACAGGTATCTCAAAAAAAATATGGACACACACTGCAAGGATTTTGGACACTGTCATCAAAAAAATACCTTGCCTCAAAAAGAATTCTTGTGGTGCACAAAGACAAGTGGCCTGCCAGACTACAGCATCTACATTGTTGATTCTAACAGACAACACAACTGTCATGTGGTACATCAACAAGCAAGGGGCAATGATTTTATGGAGACTGCGCTAAGCTGCAAACTAACTCTTCAGCAAGGTTTCTGCCAGGAGCACAGAACCCTCTGATTCCTCATCTGTTGTCTCAGAAGGACGGTCATCTGCTCAATGTCAAGCTTCACTCTCTTCATCTAACAGCCTGGCATATTCTGTGTTGAAACACAGCAGGTCTCAACTTCCTCAACAAGTTTTAGAATTTGGAGATTTCTGAGCCTAATTTGAGTGTGGCTCTTCAATATCTTACTGAGTTATTGGACAAAGGTTTGTCCTTCTCTTCCATTAAGATTCATGCTGCAGCAATTTCAGCTCACTATGATTGTGACCCACCTTTGTTTGGATAGGGTATCATTACGTACTAATCCTTCCTTTATGCCTAAGGTGGTTTCTAGTGTGGCTTTAAACCAAACTATTCATTTGCCTACGTTTTATGCAGACCCTCAAAATAAAGGGAAAAGATTTTGCACACTTTAGATGTACACAGGCAATTGTGTCAAAACAAACTATTTCTAGGTGGATTGGCTTTTGCATTGCATTTTGTTATTCCCATCATGGCAAGGAGATTCCAGCTGGGATTAGGCCTCATTCCACTAGGGCTACTGCCACTATATTTTGGAAGCAGCTACTTGGAGTTCAGTGCATACTTTCTCTAAGCATTATCACCTTCCTATCTACTCTAAGTCTAGGGAACATAGTACAGTTTTGTACCTACCATAAATGTAGATGTTGAGTTTACATGCTTATATTTTTGTATATATTTTTGTATATATTGTACATGTTTTTGGTGCAGGTATTTTGGGACTTGTCTTTTTAGGGTCTTCTGACATCTGGGGCAAGAAAGGTACAAAACTGTACTTTTTTCCTACTTAAAACTTGTGTTAAATTACTTTTGGGGGTTGGGATAAGTGTTTTAAGTACTTTATACTTTGTTTCTTGGTGGAAAAAAATCTACTTTTTAAATAGTTAACTGTTTCACTGACTTCTGCTGTCAATCTTCCCTGGGATTAATGCATCATTTTTGGCTTTATCATGGAACAACCTACTGGTTCCTTTGTTTATCCTTCTTCCAGCTACAAAAAGAAGAAAATTTCCAAAGAGCCTTTGCCCTTCAGCAGGTTGCAGATTTGCCTTAGCCATAGATGGGTGACTGCTGTGGTCATTAATAGTTCTTCATATCATTCATCTTTTCCTTGGTTTCCTTTGGTATAGTCCATACAGCCACCATGGGCCAGGAGTTAGGCATGTTTTCTGTGGCTGTTGAAGGGCAAGGGAGGACCACTCTTGGCGGAAGGAGCAGGGAAGGCCTCTCTGCCTAGATGAACTGAGATGACTGTCCCCAGGGATGATTTGCCTGTCAAAAGCTGGTCTGCTTGTATAAAAAGTTCTTGTCAAAAATAAGCAGAAAGTTAACTATACATCTTCCCTTGTCTCTGTTACTTTGGACAGAATGATTTATGGGTTTAGATCAGGGTTTAGTCAAGGCTGTTGACCTTTATAATTCTGGTATTACTGGTACTTTCTGAAAATATTCAGATTGTCGAACAGGAAAATGATCATGAGGGGACATCTGTTTTCTCTCCTTAGGTTTCTGATTTTGAGTCTGAGGAGACTGATTCTTATGATAGTCCCTTAGAAGAATTTTCTGTTTTCTGATACCATATCTAGAAGGAATCTATTGTTTAAGTTGGTAGCATAATGATATTATTCTCTCTTTAAAGAAATATTATAATTTATAATAACCAAAATTTCCTCAACCAAATCCAGTTCCACCTGTTTTTCTGGCATTGGAAGATGTTTTTATTACAGTCTGTAACTTGCCTGATAGCTAGCCCGCTACTGCTAAGAAAGAAGATAGCATTTATTAAGTATCAAGTGTTATTGATTTTTATTTTCTAATCCCAGATCTAACCCCGTAATGACTACTTAGCAAATCCTGATGATGCTAAACATTTGGTAAATGTTACTCCTTTCCTCTTAACAAGGAAGGGAACACTTTTGAAAGATTTGGGAAAAAAGTGTATTCTTCTTTTGCAACACTTATTTTTAGAATTCTTAATTGGAAAGCTCACATATTGAAGTTTAGGCTTGTTTCTTTTGAGAATATGAAGTTTATTTTATGTCATCTGAGGAAAAATCATCTTTGCAGAATCTTATTGCTTCTATGTCTCAAGTGAGTAAACACTCTTAAGTGTGCTTATAATTCAGCTTATACCATTTCCAGAGGTGCTGCTACTGAAACTGTTATGAGAAGGTTTCCTAGTTGTGCATGCAAACCTACATGAGGACGTTAAAACCTGACATTTGAATTCTCCCTTAGAGAAGTTATGTTTGGACTGTCTGCTGAAGAGGTCTTGAAAATGTGTGATTAGAGAAAGAAGCCAATTCAGGGAGTTTATCAGATTTTCCAGCCTTCCTTCTCCAAATTTGTCAAGGGTTTTACAGCTACAATCATTTTATAAAAAACAAGAAAAGCAGATACAGCAAGATGATGGCAAGCAGACTTTTAAAAAATCAATGGAAAAGGAGCTCCAAAAAGAAATGAGGATCACCCAAGACACAAGGAAAGTCCAACAAGTCTGAGTGACTATCTACAGATTGCCCTCCCTTCCCACGCTGGCAAACCTTTATATCTTTCCCACAATCTGGGTCTCCATTTTCCTCTTTGGCAACAGATTAAATCAAACAAATGAGTTATGAGAATGAGTCACCAGGGATAAAAATGACAGCTGGAATCCCTCCCTCCTTTTCAGGGGATTCCTCCTCATCCACCAGATAAAGCTTTTTTTCCATTCTGTCATTCAGCATCTATTGACTCAGGGGGTGATGGAAGCTTTCTCTCCTTCCCTGACAGGAAAAAAGTTTTATTCAGAAAGGTTTATGTTACTAAAAGTGTTAACGAATCTCTCACTTGGTTGAGAGATCGCCTTCTCAAACTGGAGTTTCAAGAGAACATCCCAAAGTATTATTGACTCCTTCCTACAGGATTGTTTTCTTAGGGTGTCCACTAGATTTCACAGTTCAAATAACTTTTTTTTCCATAGGAAAGCTAGGTCTAAATCTAGATCTGTATCATGATATTCTACATTCAGACTGCAGCCTCAGCAAGGGAATTTCTCAGGATACTAGGTTTCTTGGTATATGTGATTCTCATGATTCCTTTAGCCAGACTCCACATAAAAAATTCACATGTTGGCTATTTACAAGTAGAAAAAGAATGGTTATAAGAATATAGACAATGAGTGTGTATGATTATTTCAAAAAAGGATGATGGTTGGGATGTGGCAAGATTATCCAGGTGTACAGCAGGAGCATACCAAAGAGCTGGGCAGGTGTTGTGTGAGTCTGACATTAAAGGATTTCAGTTTTTTTAGTTGTCATAGTTCAATTAATGTGTTGTTCCACAGTTTAGTGGCACAACTTGAGTAAAATATGCCACTTGCTGTGGTTTTAGATTTACTTGAAATTGAGAAACATTTATTTCCTGAGTATTTTTCCCTTGTAGGCGAGTAGTGCTGGAGAATGTTATTTAAAGAAGACCAAATTTTGGGTTTATAAGTTAGGCTATGTGCAGTAATGAGTTGTGTGTAGGAGAGATACTGTGGAATCTCAATACAGTTTAAATGTTTAAGGGCAACACAGTGATGTATTCTGGATGGAAGGTTAGTTGCAAATTTAGCTATCTTGTTATAGCATACATCCACTTTCTTCATATATGTAGAGTGCAGGTTAGTAAGAATGGGAGCTGCATAAAAAAGTGATGGAAGAAACTAGTATGAAGCAACGGTTTTCCTAGAAAATTCTGAAAGTTATGGATTAGCACAATAAATTGCACCAAGTTTTTGGTGTGTTTTTTTTAATGGCTTGAAGAATACGATGCTCAGATTTTAAGTTGTCATCTATAGTTTGTTTGTTTGTCTTTCGGCTTTTCCTGGTTAGGGGTCGCCACAGCGGAACTCCGGTCCACTAATGATTGGCAGTTGGTTTTTATGGTGTCGAGTTGCCAGCCCAAACGCCCAACCTTCAATGAAGGCACGCCCATTCAGCGCATGTCTTTCGAATGCCCACTCGACCGTGGGGAGGACATGCAGTCTCCACACAGAAGGGACTCCCAACCCAAGCCGAGAATCGAATGGGAGAACCTCTTGCTGTGAGGCAACAATGCTACCACTGCACCACCGCGGAATATAATACCCGGCAATTTAGTTTGTGATACTATTTCTGTTCCAGTATTGTCTTTTGATGTAATGCTAAAGGTTTGGTTTAGGTTATGATAAAAATAGAATTACACTGGTTTTATTTGCATTTAGGATTAGTTCGTAGCTGTGTTACCATGACACTATAGATGAGAAGGACTCTTGAGTGACCTGCTGAAGGTACAGTATTGTTTGGAGCTGAGCAGATAAGGGAAGAGTCATCTCTGTATTGCACTATACTGGCATGCTTGGCTCCACTGTGGAGATAATTTATGAAAATGTTAAACATTAATGGTCCTAGGATTGATCCTTGAGGAATGCCAGCACTGACAGGGGGAAATGATGAGTATTTGTTTTTCCATTTTACAGCATGTTGCTCATTTGATAAATAGATCTGACACCATAAGAGGGATGATTGATGAAGTCCTAAAGATGAGAGTTTGGCTTGTATTTTTTGATCAGAAACTGTATCAAAAGCTTTAGATAGATCTAAGAAAAGAGACAAAGTAGTTGTATTTCTATTAATGTTTATGGTGTTAATGAAGCTGCGAAGGGCAGTGTTTGCACTATGGTGGGGATGGAAAACACTCTGAATTTGAGAACTTGTTGGTAAAATAGTTGAGAAGCTAAGAATGGACACACGTTTTTCAAGAACCTTAGACAGAAGAGATAAGATTGCTATAGGTCTACTGGCCTTAAATGTTTAGAATACATTAAATAAACTCTAAATGATTGTATAATTAATTCAGCACATCATTTGTGAAAAAGTCTGTGTATGTGATGAAAATGTCATGCGTAATTTTAAATAGTTATACTATCTACTGACAATGCAGAGAAATAAAACTGACAAAAGTCACAAGTTTATGAGCACAGGGTATGTTTTCCACTTGACTGGCAATTGAACTGTTAAAAGGGTACAACCATAGTGCTGTCTTAGACATGCTTATGAGAATTTGCATAATAGGTTCATAGGTGGGTACTAGGCTATCTGCCCAAAGGCATTTATAAGCCTAGCCAGAATGTGTTGGCTTTCGCCGCCCCCTTAGATTAGTTCCCTGTGCCTCTGTCCAGCAGAGCCATTGAAGTGATCCCTGGGGTAAACTTTCTGTTTCTCATCCACTCGTCAAGGTTTCTCTTGAAGAGGGTTAGCGAGGAGCTCTGCCTAATGTAGATTGGAATCTTGTTCCAGAGCATGGGAAGTCTCTGGGACAGGAATCTATCTAATGACAAATAATTTTATAAATCAAAATAACCAGTTAAGCAGCCTAAAGCATCTGCTAGCACATGTGCTAGTTAGACTGGCAGCAGGCTGGAATGATCCAATTTATTACAACTCTGAGATGCTGAGACTAAATTTTCTGCAGTTGGACAGTTTCATAGTTAACTGTTGTTAGACGTGGAAGATAATGATTTTATCATTGTGTTGTTGGATTTGAGACTAGTGCTGGGATTGGTAACACTCAAGTAAGAGTCATGTGATATGTTTTAATCCATACTGTGGTTTGGTTAGCTGGGTGGTTCTCCTGCTGATATTGTGCACATATGAGAGTTTTATTTCTATATACTGAGTGTCTTAAGACTGGATATTCCTGTATTAAGGTAAAAATCTGCAGCTGTTTGATGAACCAGTAAAGTATTTCACATGGATGTGTACATATTTATCATGCTGATGTTTTTGTTGTTCAGATTGTACCTTAGGGAAGCGTAGAGAACACCACTGCTCACATTAGAGCCTGAGGTAAAAAGGCTCTTTGTCCATAATGTAGAGATTTCTGTCTGTGAATTGCCATTAATTATCACAAGTGCAGATCAGCACTTCCTGTGGTAGTTAAGAGTAGCCCCATTGTGTTAGCAGAAGCACTCCCACCTCCTCATTCACTCTCCTACACACCATACATGCATTCATTTAAACACACAGACACACACAAAACATACCATTTCCTGTGTTGTCAAAATGTACCCGATTTTTCCTTTTTCCTGCACTTGTAAATCAGGGATGAATTTAGTGAGTTATTAATGCCAGACATTAGAGTTTCATATTTCATATCCTTTAGTCAACCCATGATAGGGCAACCTACCCTGTCACTAACCCCACTTCTCTTACCTTCCAGACAGACAGACACAAACTCACTCCCATCACATAAACTGATGAATGCACCTCCTAACAGTACCTGACCACTGAATTTCCAAGCATGTGCCTCTACTGTAGTGGATGAGCATGGCCTTTTGACTGTGTTCATTACCATGTGCAGCCTGGACTAGCCGAGCTAATCCATGCAACAAAGCAATTCTTTGAATCACTCAGCTGCATAAATATCTTATCACAGGCAGTTATGAGAGGAGAGAACATGGATAATTTGCATTTGCCTCTCCATAGATTGCCTCATAAGCATGTAGCACAGATGTGGAGATGACCCATTCGTGTTGCAGCATTGTGGTAGAGCTGTTACATGAGTACATGTCTCTGAATCCAGAAATGGTTATTGCAAAGATTTGCACTGTAACCTTTCTGAATTTGGCCATATATTTCTACACCACTCCTGGCGATTGAGAGTACATATATATATATATATATATATATATATATATATATATATATATATATTTTTTTTTTTACTTTTTCTTTATTGGTATGTGTGTGTCTATATACGTGTGTATATGTATGTTAAGTTAGGTGTTATGTGAGTAAGGCATTAAAGAGGAGAGGCAAGGTACAAAGGTAATGTTAATGAGAGATAGCAATGGTAGGTGAGGGTAGGTTGCAAGGTGGAGGAAGATTGTTGAGGGGATTGATGGTCATCTTGAGGTGTCAGAGCATGTAATTGATTGGATTTTATGAGGCACTGTTCAAACATAAGTATTCAGTTGAGGATGCATGTTTGATTTCTGTTCAGATTGGGTTCCAGCAGGTGGGGGCTCACTTGTTGAAAGGGTTTTCTGCAATGGAAAGAGGGTAGGGGGTTAAATAAGAGGAGATCATAAGAGTTTCGGAGATTGTATTAGTTACTGGCTGTTTATGGGTAGACAGTATTAGAAATGGTGATTGTTGATGAGCTTTGGTGTTAGAGTGTTGAGCAGAAGTGTTGTTCTTGTGCAGACAGGGAACAAGTTGTTCTGGCTCTTGGTTATGCTGTGGTGTTCATTAGAAGGGCTTGGGTAAATGATTCTGAAGATTTTGTTTGCTGGTTTCTATAAGATGTACATGTTTTGCACAGAATTGTGAACAAAAGTAGGAAGGGCATATTCTTGCTTAGGGAACCACGCATAGATTGCTGTGACTTTTCTGGCCTCAATCATTAATAGAAGAGTGATTTTGTAGGTTACTCAGAGTTTGACTTTTTTGCTTGATTCTCAATGTGAGGAAGAAAGGTTAGTGAGGGATTGAGGACTAATCCAGGCGATCTGTCGCTACTAACTTCTGTGAGGGCATCTCCCAGTGGGTTGAAGAGAATGGGGACAGAAGTCTGTGATAGTCTTTTCTTGGTAAAAGAGAGAATGACAAATGCCTTACAGACACAGATGTCTAAAGATGGCAGAAGGTTGACTGCCTATGGATGAGCTTTTGGACTACTTATTGTTTCATATTATTTACTAGTAGAAACTTCAGTTTTGGATATCTGCTTGTCTACAGTTTTTTTGGAGCTGTATGAATACAGTCATTTCAGTTGTTCAGTAATTCTTGTGTTGGATTTCATAGCCGATGTTGGATGTGTTGGAAGCTGTGTGTGGTCACTGTTTGTAGATTAGTCATTGAACCTCTGAGCCACTGAGCCATTGAATCTCTAAGCTGCTGAGCAATGAATTTATTTGACACTTAACAGAATTTTGCTTTTGGCTTGTTTTAATTCATCGGTTTGCTATACAGGCCCTATTTGTTGTTAATTGCTGGAGCTACTATAGTTGATATTGTGTGCTGCATCTGTTATAACTCCAAACATTTTTTACCACTTGTTGCATTCGTTATGCTGACTGTATTATTTCACATCAAAGGGATGCTAAAGAAGCCTAATTTGTAGCAATTTGCTATCTTACTCAAGCCTAAATCATCTTGACTTATTAGTTTCCAACTTTAAATTCTTAATGAGCAGACAGGTGATCTGCTGTGGCGACCCCTAACCGGTAAAAGCCGAAAGAAGAAGAATGGAATCTATCCTGTAACAGCAACAGTGACTGTGAGAGTTCTAGCTTTTAAGGCTTGCAATCAAGACAGATTTGTTCTTGTTAGATCCAGTGGATTTATTTATTATAAACAGTGCTGTTTGAAGTATTTAAGGATATTTTATATGGGATATTTAGTATGGCCTCTGGAGTCTGTATGCAGCAGTCTTTTGTTTTGACTTTGCTTGTTGATATTCAGTTTTTATCCAGACTGTTCACTTTTAAATAATATACTGTTATTCATCTTGTTTTTTAAAGCTTTACATGTTACTTTTCATTTGACTCACTGTAATACATACAGTGCTTAGAAAATAAGCACTATAATAAATATGAAGTTGAAGCTTAACTGTGCGCGTGCACGCGCGTGTGTGTGTGTGTGTGTGTGTGTGTGTGTGTGTGTGTGTGTGTGTGTGTGTGTGTGTGTGCGTGTGTGTGGTGTGCGCGCATGTGCTAAGACTTAGATTGTTTGAAAGCAACCAGTTTCAAAGGAAGTTAAAAGTAATTTTGAAGTGATTGTTTTACTTCAGAGAGTGTGATGGTTGATCTGGTGATGACTGGCATTCACATAAGGTATGCAGTTAAGATCATAAAGGTTGTAAGGCTGGTTATTGTTAAAGAGTGAGAATAGTAGAATGCCATATACTGAGTTTTGGGGAATATCAGTGTTGGTCAGCCCATGATGTGAGTTGTATGAGTGGGAAGAGAGAGAGAATTATCTGTCAAGAAGGAAGTTAGAAAACCAGGTTCAAAGCTTGTCTGAAACTCCTCAAGATTTGAATTTGTTGAAAAGAACACTGGGACAAGCATAAGTGAATGGAACATTTTAGATCAATAGAGATAGCACCTATCTTCCGTGTTGGAATAGATTTGGTTGGTGACATAGAATTTGGCTGTGGTGGTCCTGTATTTTGGCCTGAAGTAATGCTGTATTTTAAACAGGATGTCATAGTTGCGTAGGCATTCAGTAATTTGGTTATAGTCAGTTTTACTATTGTTTCAACAAGTGGATCAATGTTTGCTATGGAGTGGTACTCATTAACAGTTTTAGGGGTGGGAACTTTGTGTAGCGTGAAGAAGACATCTTGTTTGAGAAGAGTAGAAATTGTGTTGGAAGTAAGTGTTAAGTTGAAGACGTGCGTAAGGACAGAGAGGAGGTGAAAACCCATTTTAAGTAGCTTTGTGTGAACAGTGTAAAGAGTTGTAGTAGTTTGGAAGTGAATGTAGGACATCCTTTACCTGTTTTATAGTTATAGTTTTAAAGTAAAACATAGGTTAGTTGAGGGAGGCATGTAAGGGGTCAAGGCTATTTGCTTGGTTTAGTGTAAGGCCAGTGTGTGGCAGAGTTACAAATATTGCTTAGTAGAACATTTAGGATAGCAGGGGACTGGTTTACTTTTTGTGTCGTGGAATATTTTCTGTGAAGTTAATTTTTTAACAGAGTCCAAGAACTGTTTCAACTGTGTGGTGAGTACAACGTGTGGGAATCATCACATAATTAGATATGAGCATCTTGGTAGAAAATCTAGTATTTTTATTTACGGCCTTGTAAGTATTGTGCTTATTGATGCCTTTGTGGCTTGTTTTCTTTTCTAGCCTTGGTGCCCCTCTCTCAGAAAGGCTTTCTGTGCTTCAAAATAATGTCAGTTTTTGGAGCATTGTGTTTCATCTTTTCTCTAAAAGAAGTTCAGAAAGTCGTTGTGCTTAAAAAAAACTTGAACATTCCTGGGTTGGAAATAGCTAGTGACTTGATACCTATACCTTCTGTTATGGCTCATCATTTTAAGCCTCTGGTGGCTTAGAGGGATTAAAGCAATGACTACAGTCCAACACATTTAGGTTTGATTATTGGCTGTGTTGATTGATGGAGTAGAAGGGAAGAATGAGCTTGCCAGTCCTGGGGGGCAGTTCTGTGAGCATTCTGTGTGGCAATTCCTAGAAGACATGGCTGAGCTGCAGCAGAGGCAGGTCAATGTTCCATATATTCTCATTGCATGCATTGGGTGGAAACGGCCATAGGATGAAGCAGGGGAACAAAAAGTGCTCAAAAACAAAAGAAAGAAAGCCATGGCTCATGATGTTTCCTCTTCTCTTGGACATTCTCATCCTAAGTTAATACTGAAAGAAGCAGTTGATGTATCAGGTGACTCGGAGAGACTCCCTGTAGTATTAGTTAAGGAATCTTTTGCTTTAACCTCTGTTTAGGCTACCACTGTTTTCTTCATAGATCTGTGACTACTATCATGTGACACTCACCTACATTGCTGGCCATAGATAAGGATCAGCTGGCTACAGCACTTTCCATGTTCAATGCTTGGTACTCTAAGAGTTTTACTTCTCTCCCCATCAGGACCGGCCTTTGGTCAACTGGTGCCCTAGGCAAAAAGGCTCCATGGCGCCACCCCTCACCACAATTCTGGTCTACCTACAGCATCCAAATTACTGAAAAACACCCCTACTAGAGTGGTGCCCTAGGTGGCTGCCTAGTTGGCCTATGCCTAAGGCTGGCTATGGTCCCCATGATTCGGGGCACCAGGAGCCTTCCTTTTCTTTTTCAGCAGGTTCTTTTCATGCAGAACCAGTTTCCCCTGAGTTTGGGTGTACCTTCACTAGTTTTCATGCCAGTTTATTATAGGTTCATAGGTTCATAGGTTAGTACTAGGCTAACTACCCTTGTGGGCCATTTCAAGCCTAGCCAATTACCCCATGTGAGAATCAAACCCTGCACCTTGTCTTTGTAGGGTAAACACCTTAACCATTATGCCATCCTCCCACCCCCTTTGGAACCAGCCCTTCATGCTGATTCCTCTGGTACCAATTCCTCCTGTATTGGACTTCTCATCATCTGTAATCTGGGCTCCTCTGGAACTTTACATGGCATTTTTTACAACATCTTAGCCAGTTTTGGTTTACTCCACCTAGGCATTCCTAGTGAGACTGTATTCATTGCCAGCATACGTTTGACAGTTTACTCAATGTTAAATTTTCATTTATCATTGTTTCAGGTATTAGCTCCTTCAGTTCCTCATTTGTCATCATTGATGATGTTGGTGGTCCCACCTCTTGTTTTACTGCCATTGACTCCTCTGTCCCCAGGGCTTTCTTCCCCTGACAGTCCTACTCTGCATTTCCCACATTCTAGTACCTTTAACCATATAAGGTATTCTTCTTTGACACAGATCATACCAGGTTGTCTTATTTCCTTAGGTTCTATATTGTCCTTCAAGCCCTCAAAAGGATGCTAGACTTCATTGAGTCAGAATCTCCTGATAAGTCGACAAGGAGGTGTTTATCTAGATTAATCACCATGAACCAAAAATTAGACCCCCTAACAAAGGGTTTGGCTGGATAAGGATAGGGCCAATTCTTCCCCTTCCCATCCCAAATTTGGGAAGTTCTTTTGAATTATGCAGTGGGGGAAGTTGTCTGACCATATCCCTTCCCTTCATCAAAGGCTGTAAAAGGTATGTCATTTTACCTTAAATGCCTTATGGGTAGTTTCTCCTTTGGTGTACTTTTTACAGGTTGCTACCAGAATACATTAGGAAAACCTTTACACAATGGCCCCTGTTTCCAGAAAGGCAGACCAGATTTTTTGCCATTGGAAGGAAATTAGGAATTCTCAAACCAGTCATTGCTGTGCTGCAGTGACTCTGCATATGGTTGTCACTATCCAGAGCCCCTGCTGTCCACCACCCAGTAAAAAACCTAGGTCAATGGACAAATTTTGGAAGTGGATATATGGGTCCACCACTTTGTCCCTGCCATTGGTGAATTATTTAACCAATCTAACGGTGTAGTTTGAGAAGGATGAGTTAGGTGAACTGCATCATGTGGTAGAAGAGTTGAGAGGAGACTACTGAAAGAGGGGATAAGGACCAAGTCAGTCACTTCATTTGGTCTCAGCAAACTATGGTATGAATGGCACCCGACACAGTGGAAGGAGCTGAGAGAGCAGCAGGATCCAGAATTATGTGTCGAATTTCTTCGCTACACTTAATGCAGCTGTCTGTGAGAACACCATGGTGCCCTTCCTAGATTCTTGTTTGGCCCTGGTGTTGCAGAATACCTTTAAAAAACATAAAAACAAGCTAGCATCCTTTCTACTGTGGAAGTGGTTTCACCCTCTAAGCATACTTTTTCCAGGGCACACAAAAGATGTGGTTCTAATGTGGCCTATAGCAATATCAATAAGAGGATGCTGGGAGTAGGCAACCCCCCCCCCATCTGAATCCTGAGAGAGTCATGAACTTAGAGGGGGAAGTGCACAGAGATAGTCAGATGGTCATGGTCAGCCTCAGGGTAGGTTATTGCCATCCTAACTCTTTGCTTGACTGTTTCCCTCAAAACAGATGAATCATTGTCAAGGAAGGAAGTACAGAAGCTGCTCAGTAAAACAGCTACCCAGGAGATACTGCTATACTAGAAGGGGTTAGAACATTATTCCAGATTCTTTTTGGTTCATAGTTTCATAGGTAGGTACTAGGCTATCGGCCCAAGGGCCTACATAAGCCTAGCCAGCAAGGTTCCATAGCTTACGCCACCCAAGAAAGTTATTTTCCTGTGCCACTGTCCAGCAGAGACACAGAACTGATCCCTGGAGTGTATTTCCTATTTCCCATCCACTCATCAAGATTTTTCTTGAAGAGTGCTAATGAAGAACTTTGCTTGACATAGATGGGTAGCTTGTTCCAGAGTATAGGAAGTCTCTGGGACAGGAATCTATCCCTCCAGCATGTCCTGTTTATTGTGGTGACACGGTTTAGGTCCCTAGAGTGTGTAGCTTGGAGGGATTGGGATTTCTTTAGGTGTAGCATGTCTAACAGCTCTGGGTTTGACAAAGCTTTATATGTTAGGCAGAGATCACCTTGGAGTAGGTGATATGCTACGGAGTAAAGCTGGAGTTTTTTGAGGCGGTCAGTGTAGGGCATTTGTTTGAGGCCAGTAATCCTCTTTGTGAGGTACTTCTGTGGCCTTTCCAGCTGCTGCAGATGTCTTGTGAGGTACATTCCAAAAGGGGCATTGTACTTTATAATGGGTCTAATGAGTGATGGTGTAAACAAAATTAAAACAACATATTTCAGGCTCATCATGGAACTCAGCAGCCTAGACATTTTCACCCCAAAAGAAAACTTTTACATGTTAATGGTGCAGTCTGTCCTTTCGTACGTATTCAAAGGGGATTGGGTGTGCTTTTTTTGCAGTGTCTAATTACTTAGCT
The DNA here is from genome assembly GCF_019279795.1 of Protopterus annectens. Taxonomy (NCBI): domain Eukaryota; kingdom Metazoa; phylum Chordata; order Ceratodontiformes; family Protopteridae; genus Protopterus; species Protopterus annectens. The sequence goes on along the minus strand of NC_056744.1, from coordinate 24,267,983 downwards.
AATTATAATTAATTAGCTAATTAATAAGAAAATGTGGTCATTCTAATTCTAAGTAATTTGAATAAATGACCATCTACTTCTAATTATTTAGGTGTTTTGAACTAAGTCTAATTAAAGTGTCTTAATTAGAAGCTTAATTAGGTATATTTTACAATCAAAATAAAATTGCATAACAAATTTATGTTATGTATTTACCAGTGATTGAAATGTAGCAATCTAACAGCGCATTAACTTACTGTCTTACTGTAGCAGCAACCCATTCCAGTTTCATTTCCAAGTCACACTTTACCTAGTTACCTACACTGCGCTTAACGTCCGTCTTCTGGTTCCTGTTTACTGTTTAATTTGATTGTAAACATAGTAGATTTTGTTCAAAAAATATCGGATAATGCTGCAACTTTTTTCACTGATTTTAAAGTAAATGTTATAAATGATAATAAAACGCAAATTTCTGGAGTGTGTAAGGCAAGAAAAGCATTACTGGTGATTGGAAGCCAACAAGGGTGACTTCTAATTTTGTAAGTCACTCAAAGCTGTGTAATCCTGGCAAATATAGCACTTATGAGGCAAAAAGAAACATGAAAAGGAAGAACCAACAGCAGGATCTGGATGGTATTTGTTCTCTGAATAAATATTTTCATCCGTCGCCACAAAGCATTTTGAGTGACTGAGTCGATGATGCTGTCATTAAATTTGTCATGCTAGATATGCTTCCTTTGAGTCTGGTCAAAAAAGGATTTTGTTTTCTAATGAATGTTGTACAACCATCATATTATATTTCAACCACAGAAAAGTTTACCATGCAAGTTCATGATCAGTGCAGGTAGGTGACAAAAACAATTGAGAAGATGACGGATGATTAGTATTGCTGTGTCCAAGCTGATATATGGTCCAGTCTGCATATGCATGGCTACTTTGGAGTAAGCCTGTCATGCATACAAAACTGAAGATGGAAACCCGATGGTGAGCATGAAGAGGTTTACAGACTCACATACAGTAGAAAACATTTCCATAATTTATCAGTCTGTTATAAAACAATTCACACCGACAGTTATTGAAATAGTCACAGATAATGCCGCCAGCAAGGTGAAGGCATTTCTGAAGCCTGTTGATGGGATAGATGCAGATGAAGAGGAAGAAGGTGATACAGATGAAACAGGAGAAGAGGTGGAACATGTTACATTTGATTGAGAATGACTTGAAAAAGAGGGTAGCAGTCCATTACCTGTGTGCTACGCATACATAGCACACACTTTGCAGTTGGTACTTCACTCCGGACTTGCATAAACAACCAGTCAATCCTGAGCAAGGTGCCTCTCCAGAAAAAAATCCAAATAGCAAACAGCAACAGAAGAGGCCATGGTTTAAATGACAAGGTGTCACTTAAACCTTTTTTAGTAAAGCGTCCATATGCACATTAGGCATAAAATTTATGAGATACAAACTGTATAGCTAAAATAGTGAATAGTTAGTATTAATATAGGCTCATGAAATTATGTTATGTATATGCATTAGTTTTTTTTAAATTGTGAGATGAATTTCCAATGTATTTATTTATGTAAATATCATTGTTGCTTTTAGATGCATATATATGTTGACATAAGTTTTCTAGTTTTATTGTTTTAACGTGAGAGATGCGGTTAATAATATATTTTTGATGCATGTTATTTGAATATGTAAGGTCTTAGAAATAGATAGGATGTGTATGGTTTTAAAGGATTAATTGTTTTTATGATGTCATAATGATATTCATTAAGTGATTGGATGAATTAATTCAAAAAGTTATACAAGGACATGAGTGATGTGAACAGTTATATTTTTGAAGTCTGATGAAACGTTTGCTAGAACGTGAAAGCGCTTACTATTGGATCCTGTATGTATTTTTATTATTTTGGATTAAATTGAATTAAATAATAGCTGTGACGAGCCTCTTCTGTTGCTGTTTGCTACTTCACTCTGAACTTGCTGAAGCCTCACCAAAGATAAACAATGTCCTGGCCAAATGTGATAGTTTCATGTCAGCTCTTCATAAGTCATGCCAAGCTACGGAGTTGCTGGAGGCAAGAAGTATCAATCTGAATTCCATCCTCGAACAGTACATGATGGAACAGTAAACTGTCCATGATTTCTGCAGTTGTTAAGATTGAATCACAACATAACGGAACCCTTCAGTGAGTTTGCAATATTCTGCCACCTAGAATTACTATCACTCCAAATGACTTTGCTGTACTATGAGAAAATGGAGCAGCTCAAGTCCATTTGAAGTGGTTACTGTTCGCCTGCAATCTGAAGTTGTTGTGACGGGTAATCAGTCTACTGACAATAGTTAGCTAAGAAACACATAAAGAAGATTGAACTACAGCCTTGTACATCGGTCAAGTCTGGTCAATTGGTATCATTGAGCAACATATGTGATTATCTGTTTCACCAGGTACATTGCCTGATCGCCACAGCTGTCGATCCATGATTCAAACTGAGGTGGACAACAGATCCAGGTGACGGCAACGCAGCACAACAGGTATTATATTGACTGAGATGCAAGTACTAAGTCAATCATATAAACATTGACTACCAACAGAAGAAGTCGCCCTTGCACCAGTACCACAGCAACAGCCATCAGCTTCACAGCTGGACATTCTGTTTTCGTACATGATGGAAAACAACAGCACATCAACAAACAGCATTGAATCAGAATTGGGATTGTATTTGTCATCACCATGCAGCAGCTTGGAGCTGTTAGTCTACTGGAGTGACACTGCATTCCAAGAATCATTTCAAACCTTATACAAGTTACATCTTAAGTACCACTGTATACCTGCTAGTTCAGCAAACATTGAAAGGATTTTCAGTGCTGCTGGTTACATTACTTCAGTTAGGTAAAGTAGACTTAGTGATACATCACTGGAATTGCTTGTCATTGCCAAGTGTAACAGAGACCAATTGATGAACATTACTATTTGATGATTTTACTATGTTACGATTTTAAATATGTTTTACTGTGAAGTTGATTATTTAGGTAACGTGCTTAGAGATACTGTTTAACTTTTATGATTTGACATTGTTGACTATAGTGTTTTCAAATTGAACACTTGGATTGACAAGTTGCAAGTTATACTGTTTAACTTTTATGATTTGACATTGCTGACTACAGTGTTTTCAAATTGAACACTTGGATTGACAAGTTGCAAGTTAAGACAGTTGGCAGTAAGTCATTTGGTAATAATAATAATTAATTAGATATGTCAGACAGCTAATTGTAATTCTAATTAATTAGGAAACATGAGCTGCTAATTCTAATTATAATTAATTAGCAAATAAGCTAATTAAAAACAACACTGCCTTTTTGGACCATTAAGATGCCTGTCTGTACATAATGATTGCCATTGCATCAAGGAGATTTCTGTGCTTATGCATTAGGGCCAGTCATTCCCAATTTTACACTCTTCCATTTGATGCCATATTAACCCCCAGGGTGTTCACCAAATGTATGTCAGTTATTAAAACACATCTCGGGCTGCAAGAAGCCTGGATTTTTCCCTTATGTGGGTGCCTAACTTCTTGATACCCCAAAACAGGATGCTGTTGTTCACCAACCTCACTAAATCCACTTTCTTCCTATTCAGATCCTTGCATTCATAGTTTATCATCATTCTTGCCCCATGACAGACTTCTGTCCCCACACCAAATAGTATCTGTAATACAGTGTCCTCAAACAGTGCCAACAGAGACTTGTCTCTAAGCTCTGTGTCCTACAGCAATGTCAGGTTTTATGTTTCCACATGAGAGTGACCAAGTGGATGTTTTGGTTCAGTGGTATCTGCGTTTATAGGCTTTTTTCTTACCCATCCAGGCATCCAATGCATGGATTCCTGTTGAAAGTCCAAAGATTAGAACTATAATCCACTGTACATTAGAGACTAAATGTTAAAAAAGGAGAGTTTTCACTTTTAAGGTGCAGTATGGTGCTCATGTTACTCCAAGGTACAGTGATCTCAAAGTTAGTATATATAAATAGCAGGGGAATGGAGCAGTTCAGCAAAGTCTCCCTTTGCAAAAATATTATTATGACACTGAGGTGAGTTTTTGAGATTCTGCATTTCTTTGCCAGTTGCACTTAACATTTCGTAGCTGTGGGACTCGCAATTATAGGGTTTGCATTTCAATTAGGGAGCCCTGAAATGTGTTGTTCTTATCTGGCATGATAGTAAGATGGTATATTTTGAAAAGGATGTGTTAGGTGAACTGCAATAGAAGAGTTGAGAGGAGTCTAGTGAAAGACAGGATAAGGACCAAATCAATCACTTCATCTGGTTCTGAGTGCCCTGAGAGTCACTGTTTCACATTATTTTCTTAGAGCTGAGGACAGTACTCCTGTCCTTTCTAGGTTTTCAGTAGTGCCTTCCAAGATGAACTCCCTCGTACCTTCTTTGTCAAAGGGCCATGAATTTGTAGCACTGGGACATTAAATTCCATAACTGTCTGGTGGTGATGCATACTCCGGGAGACATGAACTCAATAATGGGCATATTAATTCACAGTCATTTCAAGAATCATGAGCAGTCATTCAGTCATGTGGTGACCAAGAAGCTCTTTTATCTCAGGCTAGTTTGCCTTTCAAACTGTATCCAAGTGTCCCGGCTGTTTTCCCCTAATCTTGCCTCTGGAAAGTCAGATGAGAGATGTGCTAACTCACTATTGGTTGAACTACATCATTTATGTTTTTTCCTCAATTTTCTATGTCAACGATGTTCCTTGAGAAGACCAGACTGTTCAAAGCCAGAGTGATTCTCTAGCACCTTCTTGGCTCAGGCGTATTCGGATTGCTTCATCCACAACCCTTTTTTCTTAAAACAATTCCAATAATATGACCTTCCAGGACACTGCTCTCTCACCTTTTTGCACCAGGACATTCATTCTCTAAAGTTTACCACTTGGCTTCTCCAGTTCAGTGATAAGCAAGGGTCCGTGCTTTTCAAATTGAGTATTTGAGTAGTGGTTCTTCCTATGTACGGATAAATTTCAAGAATAATTCTGAAGCACTGAATTTTTTTATATTTCATTATATGCAAAGACATAACTGAACTATTTACAAACATGTAGGAAAGAAATGAATATTAACCAATAGTTATTTTATGACACTATGCATCCTAGACATATGAAGTTGAATATAGTAATAGGTTGGTTTGTACGTGTTTGTAGGTTAACCTCTGAAAATGAGGTCTTTTTGATTAAAATGAATGAAGTAGTAGAAAGGTTTAAAAAATGATACAAAGAAGGCATAATTCAAGAGTTGTTTAATAAAGTGGTGGGTCAAAGAAATGCTAGGTTTAAACCAATTACAGGTTTAACAGATAAAATGAGTGTTGATGTTAATCAGTTTATTAAATGTGCGTTACGAGTTTAACTTATATTTCCAATAGTTATGGGGTGAGGGTAAGTGAAGAAGCTTTAGATCATTGTGATAGAAAATGAAAAGCTGAGAAAGACCGTAGATAACAATCCTAGATTTAGAAATAAATAAAAAAAATTGAATTTAAAAAGTTAGTTTTTGAGAAATTAAGCACCAAGTGAAATGACAAAAACATCCAAAGGTAAAGGAACATTTACATGTTGATGTAAAAACTGCAGGTTTCTCACCAATGCTTCATCTGTGTGTTAGGAGTAAAAGACAAAGATACTTGTAGACCATTAGGAGTGGTGAACCATGCACAGTGTACATTTTGTATAGCATTTTATATTGACGTGACCACTGAAACCCTTAGGGTTCAGCTATCATAACATGTTAGGACCATTACAAAAAAGGATGTTAGCACATTGCCAAAGCATGTAAAGAGTTGTGCAAATTTAAACCAAATTCTGTCATGCATTTTACAGAGTGTGAAATTGGATAAAAGATGAGGGGATATAAATTAAGTTTTAGAAATGACTTATGTAATGGAGCAATCACAAAGTTTATGTTTATTATTGTATTTTTGAGTTTTGCATACAATGTTTTTGGCCTCAGCTTCAGAAGAGTCGTTTTTGCCATACTTATACCACTGAAGAGAAATGACAAGCTTTAACTTCAGTGACATCAGCACACGGAAAACATGCAATGTGCGCATACACGATAATGGATGCATCACCGCACATGTTTTATTAGTTGCAGTTATTACATAACAGTTTGCATTGAGTTAATAAGACCTAAATTCTTAGGACTGGTATATTTTAACATGTGAATGGTGATTGCTTATTATTTATATTGGGTTTGCTGGTATTTACTCAGTTCTGAGTCTTTTTAGACAAAAGAGCTAACCTGAGTTTTACTAATATTAGTTTGTGGTATACAGACAGTTTGCCATCCTCCTTTGTATTCTTTTTTGGATGCCTTTTATATCCACCACACTATTTTTGCAGGTGCTAAATTATGTTAGCTGAGAAAATGACCAGATTGAAGAGAGGCTGCCAGATGTCCATTTAGACCAAGTTTTTGATGCAGGCCTGAGCTTCCTCCAGTGTGAACAATCTTTTTGTCCATGTGTTATTGTTCAGTGTGGCACAGGGGGCCACACAAGCTGCAGGTTCTTTCACTGTCATTCACTGGCATTCCTTGCTACTCCTAACTGAATTTGCTGAGGTCATGAAGGTGATCTGTTTCAGATTTACCCTTTTCACTCCCCCCTATGTCTGGAAGGGAAGTGCTACAGCATATGAAAATGTGGAAAAGCAGTGCAGAACCCTGACAGTTTTGACTGTTAAGTCCCATCCCCTAATGCATTTGGTTAGCAGAAAATAGTGGATTCAGTAATGAATGTGGTTCTGACATGGCACACAGCAACATGCAGCACAACAGGAGACTGCTGGGAAGAAGTAATCTTTCCAGGCTGATTTTCGTCAATTCCATGATTCCAAAAGTAAGGGTCTTTAGTATCCTCTGGGAGGCTGCTGTTGACCTCTGAGTGTATAGCAGCAGTTCTGAGGACACTGCATGGGAGTAAGAGTCACATGTACCTCCACTGTTTCTATGGATTAAGATAACCAAGGGTACGTTAATGGGAGAGACCGTATCCAGAGTGCACTAAGTTCCCTTTATTGGCCTTCCCATCCTCCCTGTCTGCCCTTGCATGACATCTCATTCCCTTCGGGGGCATCTTAAACTTGTACTATAGAAGGACCCACAGGGAAGTCCCATATGGCCAGAAGGGCTCATGATATTGTTCTTTTTCTGTGCCAGAGAAGACCATCTTAGGGTAGTACTGGATGTCAAGGGCATATATTATTTTGTCCCAAAAAGAAACCTTTTTTGTGGTCATGATGTAGTCAGTCCTCCCCTGTTTTTCAGGAGGGGGTAGTGCTCTTTGGAGTGCCAAGAAATCTTCAAGGATGCTAAGAGGCACCTATATTTCTAGTTCAGATCCAGTTGCTGTCAATGTCAGACTCAACCCTTTCATTTTACTTTTGGCCCAGGGTATTAACCATGTATATGTTTGTAGTAGTAGCACACCAGAAAATCCAGGGAGCTAAGGTTTTTCCTTACCTAGATAACTGATGTCTTGCTAACCCATCAGTGAAAGATCTGATGCAGCACAGAAAGTCTCAACCAGGTTTTCCCTGGTGATCATAGTGAAGCTTGCAGGGTAGTTCTTGGATGTTCTTCGTCTTCCATTGCTGCAGTCCTAACAATTGGGTATAGTCCGCATCCAGTCGGCCCGAATACCAGAGCCTATCCTCAGTCTTTTTGGTCCGATGCAGAAGCAGTTTGTGCAGGTTGGCGTTCTGAGATATTAGTTTCAGACCGAATCAGAGTTGGCAACATTTTGGTTTTTCTTGCCTCAGTATTTAACGGATGTCAGAAAAAGTGAATAACTGTATTTCTTGTGGGAAACAGATATAAGGATTTCCATACTTTGTGTATACCTTGTTTAGGGCCTGAGCACGGCGTTGTTGGTTGCGCTCTTGTGCTAGGTTTAACACTATTAAGAGGAGGTTAGACTGTGCCAGGTTAGTGTTTGGGATTATAAAATGCAAGGACAAAACAGCGAAGCCTAGGGTTGAAGAACCGGGTTCTTTAGAGGCTCAGTGGAGCCAGAGGTTTTGCCAGGAGTTTCTATGGAGTCTCCGGCAGAAACTTTACTGTTACAGGATGTCCCATCTCAGGAGGCAGGCCAGGCTGAGGGGCTTCTCAGGTGCCTATTCTTCCCTCCTTCCCACAGTAGTTAGAGCCTCTCCTTCTGTTGCTAAAGCTTCTTTTAGAGGTAGGCCAATTTCAGCTTCAGTGGGGCTTCTCCTAGCTTTTCGGGTTCTGTACCTAAGAAACATATGCTTAAAATGGCAGAAGATTTGATTACTATGATTAGAGGTTCTATGGGCCCTCCTGCTAAGAGGCCTAGGGTGGAGCCGAGTTTGCCAGTTTTGAACAAGGTTCAGAGGCTTCTGAGTCCTCTGCGGATGATTTACAGGAGTATCCTCCTTATTCTGATTCTGATGTGGATGATGCCACTCCTTGGCTTCTCCTCCTGAGGATTTTTCATTTTCAGAGACTCTGCATTCCATGAGGGAGCACTTTAAATGGGAAGGCCAGGATTACTCTGATTCCAGGAAGAGGCTTAGGGAATTCTTGTTTTACCCCAGCATAGGCCCTTAGCTATACCTCCTGTGTTGACTGTGGTGGAAGATGTTTTGCAGAGGCTTCCCTGAACCCTGATTCTTTGCCTCCTGCTCCTGTTAAACCTGATAGGTACTATAGGGCTCATAAGTATTTGTTTAAGAGTCCTAGGGCGGACCCAGAAACTGTTTCTCAGGGGCCTAAAGGTGTTAAAGCCTCTGTGGTTAGAAATCCTGTTCCCACTGACAAGGAGGCTAGGGCTTTGGATAGGTGGGGTAAGAAACTGTATACTTCTTCCACTCTAGCCATGAGAGCATTGAATTGTCAGTTCCACATGCTGAAATATCAAAATTATCTCCTTTCTCAATTGAAGTCTAAGGTGGATGCTTTGGCGGAAGGTATTGAGTGTAAAGAGTTGCTGGATTTGGTTTATGTGTCTGAACAAGTGGGCAAGCATTCTTTGCAATGTGGCTTTGATGCTGTGCAGGCCTCCTCGAGGGTGGCTGCCACTAGTTAGGCATGCCTGGTTAAGGGATCAGAATTTGGCTGAGCATGTTAAGACAAGGATTTTGGATGCACCTTTACAGTCTGATGTGTTGTTTGGTTCGCCTGTGGAAGCAGTTTTAAAGAAAATGGAGGACAAAGCTAAATCTATGCAAACTGTTAAAGATTTTTTGCAGGTACAGCCAGTTTAGTAGAAATTGGCCTGCTAAGGGGTGGACTTATCCTGCTTATGACTCCCAGTCTAGGCAGGGCTCAAGGTTCTTTTAGGTCTAGAACAGGAGTTCACCTGCTCAGACTTCTGGTGAGGGCAGGGGTCAGTCCTTGCAGACCCAATGACCTGCCTTTTCAGCTGCCAGTAGATTCTCGTCTGGCAGCTCCTTTGGGAGGACGACTGTCTCTTTTCAAAGTAAATTGGGATTTAATTACTCAAGACAGATGGGTGTTGGACATTATTCACCATGGTTACAGGTTTTATTTCCATACAATGCCCCTTTCAAAGGCATCTCCTCCACAAAGAAAAGAGGCTCACAAGCAAGTTTCTCAGTTACTCAAAATGGGGGCCATTCAGCCAGTCCCTGTATCAGAAAGGGGCCTAGGATTTTATTCCCGCATGTTCCTAGTACCAAAGAAGAAACACGTGGAGACCAATTTTGGATTTATCTCTCCTCAACACTTATCTGGACATTCCCAAGTTCAAGATGTTGACGTTACAACAGCTTTTGCCTCTGCTGGGCAAAGATCACTGGATGGTAACTTTAGATCTCAAGGAAGCTTACCTTCATGTGCCTATCAAGCTAAGTTGCAGGAAGTATCTGCGGTTTCGAGCTGGAGATTCTCATTATCAGTTCTCTGCATTGCCCTTTGGCTTATCTACTGCCCAGAGTATTCACCAAGGTTCTGGCTCCAGTGATAGCTAATTCAAATCTATCCTTACTTAGACGACTGCCTGATTCTGGCTCAAGAAAAGGAAGACCTTCTACAGCATCTGGACTATGTTATAGCAGTGCTAAGATGCCTAGGGTATTCTGTGAACGAAATAAAGTCCAGTCTAGTACCCTCTCAAGACATGTGCTTTCTGGGTGTGAGACTGAATACAGCAGCCCAGATGGCCTTTGGACAAACAAATGAGTCTATCACTTTACTTCCATCATCTATCTCATCAGTCCGTGCTGACTGCAGGGACAGTCCTTCAAGCATTAGGGTTCATGGCATCTTGTATTCTGGTGCTTCCCAATGCCAAACTGCATATGAGGAAGTTACAATGGTATCTCAAAAATGTATGGACACAGCACTGCCAGGATTTAGACACTGTCATTCCCATAATACCTTGCCTTCAAAGGAATTTTTGTGGTGGGCTCAGGAATGTCACCTAAACAAGGGACTCTCTGTGACCAGTCATATTTTAACGACAGATGCCTCGGACATTGCTTGGGGAGCTCATCTAAATGGAAAGTGGATACAAGACAAGTGGCCTGCCAGACTACAGCATCTACATATCAACATGAAGGAGATGTTAGCAGTCACTGGCTTTCAAGGAGTTACTTCTTCCAGGACAGGTGTTGATTCTAACAGACAACACAACTGTCATGTGGTACATCAACAAGCAAGGGGAACACATTCTTATCCTCTATGCAGGCACGCAATGATTTTATGGGAGATTGCGCTAAGCTTGCAACTAACTCTTCAGGCAAGGTTTCTGCCAGGTGGAAACTGGATCTTCATGTATTTCAGACATTGACAGTGTCATGGGGAACTCCAGACATAGATCTGTTCGCTTCTCCACTAAACCACCAGCTGCCAAAGTATTGCGAAGGGGTTTCATCACACAGCTTGGAAAGTGGATGCTCTGTCTTTCAGTTGGGAAAATCTTCATGTGTATGCCTTTCCACCTCTGCCTCTTCTTCCAAAGGTGCTATTAAAGGTCAGACAAGACAGGCCAAGGATGATTTTGATAGCTCCAGATTGGCCTCGGCAACACTGGTACCCACTACTACGGAGTCTGGTAAAGAAGCCTCCATGGCCTTTACCTCTGATTCCTCATCTGTTATCTCAAGAGGATGGTCATCTGCTCAATGTCAAGCTTCACTCTCTTCATCTAACAGCCTGGCATATTCTGTGTTGAAACACAGCAGGTCTCAACTTCCTCAACAAGTTTTAAATGTGATTATGGAAGCTAGTACAAGGGAGAGTGTACGAGCAAAATGGAAGAGATTTTTTTTGGAGTGCAGCAAGGAATTTGGAGATTTCTGAGCCTAATTTGAGTGTGGCTCTTCAATATCTAGTTATTGGACATCCTTCTCTTCTATTAAGATTCATGCTGCAGCGATTTCTGCTCACTATGATTGTGACCCACCTTGTTTTCACATCCTTTGTTCAAGCAGTTTCTTAGAGGGGCAAAGAATATAAGACCCCACGTAGAGCTCCTACTCCTGCTTGGGATCTCAATTTTGTGTTGGAAAAACTTACTCTACAACCTTTCGGCTACTGCTGAATTGAAATATTTGTCATGGAAGACTGTTTTTTTTGTTGGCTATTACTTCTGCAAGAAGGGTGTCTGAGTTGCAGGCCCTTATGGCAGTCGAGCCCTTTTGATTTTCCATAAGGATAGGGTATCATTACGTACTAATCCTTCCTTTATGCCTAAGGTGGTTTCTAGTGTGGCTTTAAACCAGACTATTCATTTGCCTACTTTTATGCAGACCCCAAAATAAAGGGAAAAGATTTTGCATACTTTAGATGTACACAGGCAATGCGTTATTACTTAAGCAGGACTAAGGATTTTAGACAGTCTCAGCAGTTGTTTGTTTCTTTTGCTTTGAGTTCGCAGGGCAAGCCTGTGTCAAAACAAACTATTTCTAGGTGGATTGGCTTTTGCATTGCATTTTGTTATTCCCATCATGGCAAGGAGGTTCCAGCTGGGATTAGGCCTCATTCCACTAGGGCTACTGCCACTTCCACAGCATTTCATATTTTGGAAGCAGCTACTTGGAGTTCAGTGCATACTTTCTCTAAGCATTATCACCTTCCTATCTACTCTAAGTCTAGGGCTGGTTTTGCCACAGCTGTTTTGCAAGGCATGTTGTCAGCTCCTGCTTCTTTATGATTTGCCAGCCTCCCTTACCTCTGCTTTGGGATTCGGACTGCAGCAATGGAAGGCGAAGAACATAGTACAGTTTTGTACCTACCATAAATGTAGATGTTATTGGATTCTTGTGCCAGTCCAATTCCCTCCCTCCTTCCCTCTGTGTTTAGGGGTGGTGGTGTAGGTGAGTTTACCTGCTTATATTTTTGTATATATTGTTCAGGTTTTGGTGCAGGTTTTTGGGCCTTGTCTTTAGGGTCTTCTGACATCTGGGGCAGACTATACCCAATTGTTAGGACTGCAGCAATGGAATCCTCGAACATCTACATTTATGGTAGGTACAAAACTGTACTTTTCTTCTCAAACCATATCTTCCATTCACTGTACACTCCTTACTAACCTTTTTGTGAATTTTTGTAGTAGGACAGACTATTTTCCCTGCAGAAAGTAGAAGCTGTAATTCATTCATCACTGTCTGTGTCAGTGAACATTTGTCTTGGAGCTTCAGGGCTTGGGATAACAGCAAAAGTCAAGTCAGAATATTTACGAAAATTGTGCAGTGGATGATATAGGTACAGTGATCTCAGAATCTTCTACTTCTGTCATCTGTAATCAACATATCTAATCTCTGCAAGTCCCATTTCCAGTGCTGGTGGTAAGGTACCACCCATTTAATAGTAAGGGATTACTTCCAACTACAAATTCCTCAAACCTCAGTCTCCATGGATATGTGAGAGGGGCACTACAATGGATGGATGGTCAGAGTTCCTCTTCATCACAGGAATTGAATCTTCACATAAGTGTTTTGGAGATGAGGGTAGTTCTTACTCCTGTGGCCTTTTAGGTCTTCCTTCCTTAACAGTTCACTGCAATATATTTGGAAATTTGGAAAACACAGCAGTTCTCTGGTTCATCAGCAAGCAGAGAGGAACACATTCTTCCCTACTGTGAAAGGCCATAAGGATCTAGAAGTGGGTCATCAGTTCCCACTGCTTCTTGATTGCCAGGCCCTTTCCTGAGGAGGCCAGTTGGTAATGGGCAGGCTGAGCCATTTCCTACCATCGAGCCCCACAGATGGTCTCAGAGCCTGTCATAGACCAGGAAAATTTCCATCTATGGGGCAAACCAGTGCACAGCATCTTTGCATCCCTGGACAACACCAGGTGTTCTGTCTGTTGTTCTCTGATCCTTCTTCCAGAAATGGCTTCTGATTCTGCTGTTTGCATTTTCCCATTTCCTCTTGCAACAGAATTTATTTTGCATTTCTCATTTCAGTATTTCATAATTCAGAAAGCTCCAAGAACCATTTTAGATCTTTTCCTTTGTTGAGACAGAAAACTAACACAGCATGAATGTGTCAGGTTCTTTTAGCAGTATTTGAAATCTCCAGCAAAGGTCTGGCGTAGAAGAAATTTACTATTTTTACAAACCTATTTATGTAGCACTGGGAACCTTGGTGCCCACTGATTGTTGGCAGATTATGAACTCAGAGCACATCAAATCCAAAAAGCTATAATCTTTTCCTCAGGGAGCTACAAAACCAGTATTACCAGTTGGCATGGCAGGGGAATCATCGGTCTAGGTGTCAAAGCACTTGTTTAGAGCCACAAACTTTGCATATATATGCACCACAATAACTGTAAATATCCTTAGTGAGATATTTGCAGTCTGATACGTCAAGTCATAAAGCATCATTTTAATAAACTGCTGTGAATCACTTTTATTGAACTTCTGTGTATATTAGTCTGCTTTTCCTACAACAAAAAATTAATAGTATATGAAAATAAAAATATATCTTACTGTATACTGATTAGGAACTTCACTGCTTTGTCACTGTGAATTTCCTTATGAGAGCTGAGGATGTGTAGTGTGATTGTCTCAGTGACATGGGTGCATGCACGTATATTAGTCTGCTTTTCCTACAACAAAAAATTAATAGTATATGAAAATAAAAATATATCTTACTGTATACTGATTAGGAACTTCACTGCTTTGTCACTGTGAATTTCCTTATGAGAGCTGAGGATGTGTAGTGTGATTGTCTCAGTGACATGGGTGCATGCACGCCTGAAGGCATATCAGAAAATTATTTGCATGAAGTGAAGCTCCACAGAACAAGTTTCAGTTTCCTGATTAATGAGAAGCTGTAAATGTACTATATTGTAATCATATAAATGCACCCAGTGGAGGCAGAAGATGTTAATGCTTTTATACCCTTCTGCATTTGGGTATACTGAAATTTTACAAGACAGATTATAAAATTAGGGTTAATACAGCTAAATACAGGCTAGGGGTGGTTGAGTATGTTTTACTGTTCACTATGAGGTTAGTCATATGCCTAAATTCTCTGAAACAGAATTAAAAATGCACTGATAATGCTAAGTTTTTTTAACCTTTTTGATATCCACAGTTTGTTGTTTAGTGTATTATTACAGGTTATGTTGTCAAAACATTTCCCACAGGCTTGGTAGTAGAATGTGATGTAACATTAGCCTGGCTCATGGCAGTTTCACCAAGAATTGAGGACGTACCCTAGGATCATAGGATCATAGGAGATTGCTAGGCTAATGGCAATGGGGCCCTTACAAGCCTAACCAAGAGTTTATCCCTAAAAAAGAAACCTCAATCAGCACCTGTTGCCCCTGTCACTGAGAGACACAAGTGAAACCCCTAGTACAAATTTGTGGTTTCCCATCCACTCATCAAGGTTGTAGTTGAAGAAGGTCAGCAACATACTTTGTTTAACGTGTATGGGAAGTCTATTCCAAGAGGCAGGGCAGCCTCTGGGAGACAAACCTGTTTTTCCAGCAGGTTTTGTTAATGTCACATATTAGATTTAGGCCTTTCAATTGGATAATGCATGAGGCGTTAGACTTATGGATGTTTGTAGCATCTCTAGTAGAGCAAGGTCTGAGATTGCCTTCTAGGCACCACACAGATCATCTCTGAGCAATCTGTATGGTATGGAGTAGAGTGGTAGTGATTTGAACCTGTCCACAAAGGACAGGTGTTGGAGGCCATGGATTCTCTTTGTGAGGTATTTCTATGACTTTTCCAATTGATGCAGGTGTTTGGAGAGGTACATACCAAACGGAGCATTGTACTCAATTATTGGCCTAATGAGGGAGGAGTGCAGAGAGGTAATAACCTTCTTTCTTCTGGATGCAATCCCTTTACTTATGAGATAAAGCAAGTAAAAGACTTTTCTGACCACTGCTGCTACATGATGGTCGAATGTGAGATTTTTGTCAACCTGTGTACCCAGGTCTCTCACCACAGGTTGTGTGCTTAGGGGGTTCCCACTGATGTGGTAATCAGTAGGGGCTGTGTTTTTGCTGAATGATATGATAATACATTTTTTTTGCATTTAACTTAAGGCCATGACTTTGGCACCAGTCATTTGTTGCTGTGAGACCCTCTTGTAGTATGTTAACATCATTTGGGGAGTCAGTGACAGTACCCAGCTTACAGTTGTCCACAAACTTGGTCGGTCACAGGCCTTTTGTCTTTGCCTGAACCTCTGAGAAGTAGATGCCAAACAGTAGGGGTCCCAGGACAGATCCCTGGGAACACCACTAGTGACAGGTCTGCTGTCGGAGGTGGAGGCACCTATTTTGACCTTGTGGGTCCTATCGGTGAGCCAGTTGGCCACCCACCTGATGAGATAGGGATTTACACCAAGTTGTGTTAGCTTTTCAATGATGCCCGAGTGGGGGATTGTGTCAGAGACTTTGGCTAAGTTAAGGTAAGCTGTATGTACTGACTTTCCTTCATTCATTGCCTTGGTGACAGTCTCAGAAAAGTCAACCAGGTTCAACAGGCAAGATCTTACCTTGACGAATCTGAACTGGTGGGGTCAAGTGTTTGGAGATTGCCTATGTCCTTAATTATGAGATCCATAATAATATGCTCCATGGCTTTACAGACCAGACTTGTCAAGCTAATGGGGCAATAGTTTCCCAGGTCAGTAGTGGCACCACCTTTGTGCAAAGAGATGACAATGGCAGTTCTCCACTCTGCTGGAATAAAGCCTGTACTTAGGCTATGGTTGAATAGGGTGGTCAATGGGGAGGCTAGTTCTTGCAGGAGATGGTGCAGAATACAGACTAGGATACTATCAAGTCCCAGGGAAGCTGTGTTCTTTGCCTTGGATAGGGCCTTAACACTTGATTTACAGAGATGTGAGGTCTGGGTCAAGTATCGGGGATGTTGAATGGGCCTTTGGGGGGACAGGGGGGTGAAATTTGTGCTTTACCTATCTGCTAGCAGGTTGGCTAAATCAACAGGATCAGTGTAAGTGGTACCATTAAGAACTAATTTGGAACAAACCTGGGCTTTGTCATGGAGGTTCCTGACGTAACTGAAAAAGGCTTTGTGGTTAGCCCTTGTTTCGGAGGCTAGTTTCAATTCATAATTGGCTTTGGAGGTTTTCACTAATGATCTCATTTGCTTGTTGAGGCTAAGGAGGGAGTTTTTCCAGTTGGGAATGTGTGCCTTTTTACCCTTAGACAACAGTTTATTCCTTTTGTTGTAAAGCTTGTTGATAGAAGATTTCCACCAGATAGGTTTGTGTTTCCTTGAGGAGCAGGTTTTAGTTCTGTTGGGTATTGCTGATTTCATGCAGTTGTACAGGTGCTTGTATACTGCACTGACATACTGTTTAGCATATTTGTCTGCATCTTCTGAGGGGGGTTGTGGTGTGAAGCTACTGATACCCTCCCTTAGAAGGTTGTAGTCAGCTTTTGAGAAGTGTTTTAGCCTGGTTATGGCTGGGGGGGGTTGGATGGGATAGACA